>NC_053498.1:145455735-145540735 GCF_905171775.1 Rana temporaria | reverse complement strand
GCTGTGATGCGGTACAGCACAAGCTGATTTTTGGGAAGGGAGGGTGTCCCCAGGGCTGGACTGGGACAGAAATTTGGCCCTGGACTTCATCCAGACCGGCCCACTTTGACGGGTCTCTCCCATGGTGGCCGGGCAACTCCCGCACCCCCCCCCCCCCGGCCACCAATCCCCCTCTCCCCCTTCACTAGCCACTAGCCGCTCTACTTTATTAGAGTAGAACGGCTGGTACTGGTACTCTTATAGGCGGTACCAGTGGGGAAGCTAGACATTATTTCACCCGGAGCAAAGAATCAGTTTGGTGCCCCCCCCCCCCCCCCCTTATGGGACAAGATTAGGCAGAAGTGAGAAACTCCCAGGCCATAGCTGTTGAGTCAGTTGTCTGTCCCCTCCCCCATGCTCCTCTGGTCCTCCCCCTGCTTCTCTGTTCCCCCCAGATGAGCGCTGCGGGGAGGGAGAGGAGGTGAGCAGAGGGAGAGACAGAGGAGCAGAGGGGGGCGGCAGTCTGCTGTCACTGAAGCCGGCCCACTGAGCCATCGGCCCACCGGGAAACTCCCTGTAGTCCCAATGGCCAGTCCATCCCTGGGTGTCCCTGTATGGTAGTTTGGAAATGTGGTCACCCTAGTTTGTTCTTGAACTTTAAACTGACGGGACATTAATATATTGGTGGTTCCCGAAGACTGGACAGTTTTATAGGGCAGATCAATAGATTTTTGTTCAAATGACGGATCTTCCAGGTTTCGTAGGACCTCCATTACACACTGGTGGGTCTTCCAGGATTTCTTAAATACCGGTGTATAGGAAATCCAGAACTCACAGGACCCCTAGTGGGCCTTCCAGAATTTCCAGAATTCATAGGACGCTCAACGATGTAAATCGTTTTGTATTTATCATCCTATTGTTCCTCCATAAGTCTGCTTCGTTATTTCTAAATAAACTTGTTGTTGCCCCTCTGAGCTCTTAGACCAATCTCGCAGTCCTTGTTGTGCTTTATCAGGTTACTTGAAGTTTTCAAGAAAAATCAAAAGTTGGGAAACCAAACTGAAAAAAGGCAAATTAAAAAATCAACAAAAAACCAAGCTTCAAAGCAATTAGTTTGCAATTATGAACAATAGAAAGCCGGGGTGTGTTTTTGCAATTTAGCTGTCCTAATTTAGTTTTAATTATAGTAAACAATTCTATGATTATAATTAAGGCAATGATACTAGGTAACAAAACAAGTTAACTATTGACTGCTTGAAACGTCTGCAACAAGGTGAATATCGGCTTATTTAAAGCCTATTAGTAATGCGCAAAATAGGAAAGGATGAAAGGATACTGTGGCATGATTCTCGTAGAATCGCGTAAAACTGGGCGGGCGTAAAGTATTTGATTTACGTTACGGCGCCGCAAGTTTTACAGGCAAGTGCTTTATTCTCAAAGAACTTGCCTGTAAAGTTGCGTCAGCATAGCGTAAATCACCCGGCGCAAGCCCTCCTAATTCAAATTAGCCGGGTAGAGGGCGTGAAGCATTTAAATTAATCGCAATCCCGCGCCGAACGTACTGCGCATGCGCCGTCCGAAGAATATCCCAGGGTGCATTGCTCCAAATGACGTCGCAAGGACGTCATTGGTTTCGACGTGAACGTAAATGGCGTCCAGCCCCATTCACGGACGACTTATGCAAACAACGTAAATTTTTAAATTTCGACGCAGGAACGACGCCCATACTTAACATTGGTTGCCCCTCATATAGCAGGGGCAACTTTACGCCGGGACAAGTCTAACATAAACATCGTAACTTCACTGCGTTGGCCGCGCGTACGTTCGGGAATTCACAAAAAATTGCATTTAAGATCCGACGTCGTAAGAGCCTTACGCCTGTCGGATCTAATGGTTATCTATGCGTAACTGATTCTAAGAATCAGTCGCATAGATACGACGGCCCAGATTAGGACTTACGACGGCGTACATGGCGTTACACCGTCGTAAGCCCTTAGAGAATCTGGGCCTGTAAGTCCACATTACACCAAAATAATTAAATCACCTGGAGGGGCACAGACAGCAATAAATACTCACAGGGGTTCTATTCCATCTCCACTCTATCCAATAAAAAAATCGAATTTCTTCATAAATTTAGGCCAATATGTATTCTGCTACATATTTTTGGTAAAACAAAATCCCAATAAGCGTCTATTGATTGGTTTATGTGAAAGTGTCTACAAACTATGGGATGTATACTGAAGTTCTTATTTATAATTTTTTTTTTATAGTAGTAATGGTGGCGATCAGCGACTTATACCTGGACTGCAATATTGCGGTGGACAATCTGACACTAACTGACACTTTTAACACTGTCACTGTACTAATGACATTGGCTGGGAAAGGGGTTACACATCTAAGGTGATTAAAGGGTTAAAGGTGTGCCTAGCCAGTGTTTTTGTGTACAGTATGTGCTGCTTTTACTAGGGGAAGTGATGGATTTTAGGGACACAAAATCCATCCTCCCCCCCCCTGTCAGAACGGAGCTCTGGCTTCTTTACCTAGGCAGAGCCCAGTTCTCTGTCTCTACCTGACGATCGGCGGGTACCAGTGAACACCCAGTGCCCGGCACCCGCAGATCGGCTTCTGCTGAGAGTAGATGGAAGTGCTGAATCACATATATACGGTATTCTGCACAGGAGGGGCCACCCTGTAGCAGTATATCTGGTATAGGGTGGCCCCAAAGTGGTTATACATAATATCCAGGTATGGCCATTTTTACATAGTATTATTGGTGCAGCGTGGACCAATGTAAGTATCTATGTGCCATACCTGTGGGACCCCTGTGGGTGTTGGAAATTTGACACCGCTACTACCCCGCTACTACAGTGATCTCAACTAGCTTCCAGGTCCTCGACACGATAATGCTGTGCGAAACGCGTTAACAGCCTTGTATTCCTGTGCTTTTTTAGCTGTCAACTTTGCAATACAGAAGCACATTTTTGATATCCTGTTGCAGTGTGCGGCTATCTCCTCATAGTTCCCTGGTTGATTGCAGTGGCTAGCCAGGCCAGCACCAGTCGGGAGTGACCAGCTGTGGTATTAGTTTCCCTATCTCTCCTGGATCGGTGGTTTCTTCTCATTGCATCCTATGCTAAGCTGCTGCATGGCTACATTGTGAACACAGGAGGTCATTTGCTCGGCACAGGCACCATGCAGGGAACACTTTACATTTTCTCAATGAATGCAAAAAGTCCTTTAATTGTACAAGGTAAAGAATGTGAGGTCACCGCCTTGCCTTTCCACCTTCTTCGTTCAGGGAACACTTTGCATTCATTGACAAAAATGCAAAGCGTTCCCTAAATGCTGAGAGAGCAACCTCCTGGGAATGGAAGGGGGCAATCGCCTGGGTGATGGAAGTGGTGACAGGAACTCAGGGGTGCTAGTTTCATAAGAACAGGTAACCAATGCACCAATGATACACTAATTTCAGCTATGAGCAAAGTCAGGTCACCAGCCAAGGTCATGGCAGGTGAACAACAAAGCACCAAATCATAGGCAGGATCAGAGTAAGGAATAAGCACAAGTTGGTAACATACAGGCAACGTTGATAAGCAGGGTCTCGGTCAGAGTCCAGGGCAAGGTCAGTAATGTTAGTGAACCGCAATAATAGGCTAGACATCTAAACGTGGATCAGGTGGAAGCCGGGTCAGCAGCGAAGGTCAGACACAAGTTGCAGAATCAGGAATAATAAGATTATAAACTGAAAGACTATTAAGTATTGAGTCTATACAAAACGCACATTGTTTCTCACCAGGGCCAGCCCTACCATGGGTCCCAGTGGGCAGCACTTTGAGAGGGGCAGAAAATTGAACCACGGTCGCCTTTCCTTCTCTTCTATTTACCCAGCAAATTGACGACCAAGATTTTTTTCCAGCAGTTTTGTGTGTCATGATGACAACTGCCCCTATACTACCCTAGCCCACCCCTATACTGCCCTAGCCTGTCTATAGTCTATATACTACCCTAGCCTGCCCCTACACTGCCCTAGCCTGTCCATATACTAACCTAGCCTGCCCCTATACTGCCTTAGCCTGTTTATATACTACCCTAGCCTGTCCATATACTATCCTAGCCCACCCCTATACTGCCCTAGCCTGTCTATATACTACCCTAGCCTGTCTATAGTCTATATACTACCCTAGCCTGCCCCTACACTGCCCTAGCCTGTCTATATACTACCTTCGCCTGTCTTTATACTACCTCAGCCTGTCTATATACTACCCTAGCCTGTCCATATACTACCCTAGCCTGTCTATATACTACCCTAGCCTGCCCCTATACTATCCTAGCCTGTCTATAAACTTCCCTACCCTGCCCCTATACTGCCTTGCCCACCCCTATACTGCCCTAGCCGCCCCTTGGAATTGAACTTATAACAGTATGTCATATAATTTTGCATGTAGACAAGGGGTTTTGGAAGGTAAATCTGACTTCCTGATAAATTACATTTTAGTTTTAAGTATCATGATATAAAATAATGGGTGTGGGGGCCTTTTGGTGTACATGATTATTTTTTTTTGGGGGGGGGTTAGGGGGGCAGCATTTCGTTCTTGGACCCAGGCAGCACAATATCTTGGGCCAGCCCTGTTCCTTATAATTACACTGTGTGTGTGCAGGACAATGTGGTGACATTCCTCATGGGCGGGTCCATGACACCCTACATCCAGGAAGTCCTCAGTCTTCCAGGTGGAATGACACTGTGGGTGCCCTTCAACTCTGAAGACTGAGGACCTCTTGTGGCGTAAAGGAATTACTGCGTGATACAGCACCAGCCTGAGCTGCATTCTTTTTTTTAAAACACCTGGGCATCTTTAAAAAAAAAAAGAATTAGTCTACAGTTTCGTTTTTATAACAATATCTGACAAAATTACTTATGTACATTACAAAAAATAAATGTAATTATTTTTCTTAACAAAACTGTAGTTTTTGTTTCCTTAAAATTGTGAACTGCACATTTTTTGTTTCTGATTGTAAAACTAAAACAACAAAAAGAAGTCAAAAACAAATAAGACATAAAAAAAAAAAAAAAAAGTAACTTTAACAAAATACTTATACAAGCGGAATGGATTGCAGGAAATCTCTCGCAGGAGGAAAGTAATGGACTCTGCCTAGCTAAATTTAAGCAAAACGCAGACAGGTGTTGTTTCCACTTGCCCCGTACAATTGCATTGTGCCAGGATAAATTGAATTCATAGTGTCAAATGTGAGTTTTCTCACCTTGTGTTTATTTTCTAAGCGGATGTATAGAGTGCCGGTAATGAAGAGGTTTGTCTGCTGCCTTCATTGTTTGTTCATGTGGAGTGGAGAGCGAGCGCCGCTGTCACTTCACAGGGGGGGGGAGAGCTTTCTCCTAATCAGGACCCATAGTAGCATTAAAATATATTTTCTTTTTCCGCACTATTGAACGTTCAAATAAAAAAACAAAAAAAAACAATAACAATAGGTAAATATGAAATACTGTATCGGAATAGTTCATATTTACCAGTTGCAGCCAAAAGGGGGAGCTGTAGGAAAATCTTAGACAGCAGATGTGAAGATAAACAGAGACCATATTGATTGATTTTGGGCAGGGGACCCCCCTCAGCTAGTTTCTAGCACAAACATCAGTGACTCAACCAGTAGACCCAAAAACAATATACTCCAAGAGGCTCTGGGGAACTTGCAAGTGTTGTCAAATGAAGGACAATATCAAACAAGCTCAACCAGCATGGCAAGCCTTATCTCAATGGACACCCAACAGGAGCCTCAAACCATTGAAATACAGAAAGGAGCAAAAGACCAAAACCTTTACCCTCTTAGGGCCAGATTCACGTAGACTAGCGGCCGTGTAACGTATCGTAGATACGTTACACTGCCGCAAGTTTTCATCGCAAGTGCCTGATTCACAGAGCACTTGCAATGAAAACCTACGCCGGCGGCCTCCGGCGTAAGCCCGCGTAATTTAAATGGGCGTGTGCCATTTAAATTACGCGCGCACCCGCGCCGGACCTACTGCGCATACTCCGTTTCGAAATTCCCGCCGTGCTTTGCGCGCCGTGACGTCATTTTTTAGAACGGCGACGCGCATAGCGTAATTCCGTATTCCCAGACGGCTTACGCAAACAACGTTATTTTTAAAATTTCAACGCGGGAACGACGGCCATACTTTATACAGCAATACGTTTGCTGTGTAAAGTTAAGGCACCAAAAATGACGACTAACTTTGCGACGGGAAACTAGACTAGCGGCGACGTAGCGAACGCGAAAATCCGTCGTAAATCGCCATAACTCCTAATTTGCATACCCGACGCTGGTACTGCATCCTAAGATCCGACAGTGTAAAACAATTACACCTGTCGGATCTTATGGATATCTATGCATAACTAATTCTATGAATCAGTCGCATAGATACTCTGAGAGATACGACGGAGTATCTGAGATACTCCGTCGTATCTCCGCTGTGAATCAGGCCCTAAATGACCAGCCAATTTTTTGAGATACGGCACTGCGTCGCTTTAACTGACAATTGCGCGGTCGTGCGGCGCTGTACTCAAACAAAATTGATGTCCTCTTCTCCCCACAAATAGAGATTTCTTTTGGTGGTATTTGATCACCTCTGCGGTTTTTATTTTCTGCGCTATAAACAAAAAAGCCGACAATTGTGAAAAAAATATATATTTTTTTTTACTTTTTGCTATAAAAAATATTCCCCTCAAAAAAACAAATGTCTTCATAAATTTAGGCCAATACGTATTCTTCTACATATTTTTGGTAAAAGAAAATTGCAATAAGCGTTTATTGATTGGTTTGCGCAAAAGTTACAAAATAGTGGAAAGTTTTATGGCATTTTTATTATTTATTTATTGCCGGCGATCTGATGTGATGAGGAGACCTCTGATGTGATGGGAAGACCTGTGATATAATGGCGCAACCTCTGATGTGATGGGAAGACCTGTGATATAATGGGGGGACTTCTGATGTGATGAGGAGACCTCTGATGTGATGGGAAGACCTGTGATGTGATGGGAAGACCTGTGATGTGATGGGAAGACCTGTGATATAATGGGGGGACTTCTGATGTGCTGGGAAGACCTGAGATATAATGGGGGGACTTCTGATGTGATGGGAAGACCTGAAATATAATGGGGGACTTCTGATGTGATGGGAAGACCTGTGATGTGATGGGAAGACCTGTGATATAATGGGGGGACTTCTGATGTGCTGAGAAGACCTGAGATATAATGGGGGGACTTCTGATGTGATGGGAAGACCTGAGATATAATGGGGGGACTTCTGATGTGATGGGAAGACCTGTGATATAATGGGGGGACTTCTGATGTGATGGGAAGACCTGAGATATAATGGGGGGACTTCTGATGTGATGGGAAGACCTGTGATATAATGGGGGGACTTCTGATGTGATGGGAAGACCTGAGATATAATGGGGAAACTTCTGATGTGATGGGAAGACCTGTGATATAATGGGGGGACTTCTGATGTGATGGGAAGACCTGAGATATAATGGGGGGACTTCTAATGTGATGGGAAGACCTGTGATATAATGGGTGGACTTCTGATGTGATAGGAGTACCTCTGATGTGATGGGAAGACTTCTGATGTGATGGGAAGACCTGAGATATAATGGGTGGACTTCTGATGTGATGGGGGACCTCTAATGTGATGGGAAGACCTCTAATGTTATAGGAAGACCTGTGATATAATGGGGGGGACTTCTGATGTGATGAGGACACCTCTAATGTGATGAGGACACCTCTGATGTGATGGGAAGTCCTCTGACGTGATGGGAAGACCTGTGATATAATGGGGGGGGACTTCTGATGTGATGGGAAGTCCTCTGATGTGATGGGGGACCTCTGATGTATTTGGGAAGACCTGTGATGTGATGAGGAAACCTTTAATGTGATGGGGGGTCTCTGGTATGAAGGGGGGTAATTTTAAGGGGGGCTTGAAGTGCTTGTGGGATGCCTCCATAGATAGATAGATAGATAGATAGATAGATAGATAGATAGATAGATAGATAGATAGATAGACAGATAAATAGATAGAAAGCTGATTTACAAACACAAAACTACGTTTTTTTTCTGAGGATGGCTTGACTGAGGAGGCTATTACGTGATTGGTTGGTGTGGGCCCGCCTTCCTTCCCCTTTCTGTAGATCATCCATTGTAATATTAGTTTGGTATGTAGTGTTCCCCGTGGTGCACTACTGTGGTGCTTTCAATGTAATACCCAGCCAATTAACTCTCTGTTGACCCTTACAGTGGAATCTTCCACATGGAGAGCCATTGTGGCATCCCGCAAACACATCTGGATGGAAGCGCACACGTCGTCGCCTCCTGCTATTACTGGTGCATCAGACCTAATTGCATCAATCTCTGTATCGAGGGGAGTGTGTGACTATAATTTATGGCCACACATCAATGGTTGAAAAATATGATCTTTCCCGTTAGCGTAATTCATGTCTAGGCCGCGGCAGTGAAAAATTCACTCCGGTGTTCTGTTAGCGCATAAGATTACGGCGATGAGGCTTGTCAACTTCCCGTAAGATTAACGAGCATGTCTTGTTTCTCCGTCCTTAACTGTGTAAAGTCTCTTTTTCAGGGTAATAACTCCTTAAAGATAAACTCCACACTTCCCCTCATTTCCATAATCCCTTCCAAGATCCTTCTGACTTTCCTCGAATGGCGCGTTTGCTGGACTTGTTACTTCTGCCACATTACAAATCTTTGAATCTGACTTTAAAAGGAACTTGTGGTTACAGAGTGACCTATTGGCTTGCTTGCATTTAAAGGTGCAGGTTCCAGGGGCCGTTTTCCTCATCTGAGGTTCACTATCTGGGGTATCACTGACCTTGAACATGCACATTGGAGCAGCTTAGGAGCACAATGCCACCCCGTTCCACCTCCAGTACCACTTTTGATCATCTAGGTTCAATATATACTTCCTGGACTGTTAAAGATCATGTCTGCACATTAAAACAATGGGCTGGCTATAACACACTGTGTGGGAAAGCTGAACAAGTGATGCACCGTATGGTGTAAAGCCAAAGCCAAGACCAATTTAGTCCCCCCCTCCACCGGTAGTGTTATATGGTTTGTCCCAACCCCTAAAACCTTTGGCCTGTTAATGGAAATGGAAAGAATAATCTAAAATCAGATTTTGCCACAATATTCTCTTTTAATCCAGAGATTTTCTTTTACAGTACTGTTTTCTGCCACTAGATGTGCTCATTTTGATGGCCATCATCATTTAACCCTCTCCCTCTGAGCCCATGACATCTTGGACCAGCTACCAGCCTTTGACTGGACAGTGAAAGGAGAAACAGCACAGTGATGAGCTCCTCTACCTGTCAGCAATGAACTGATTGGCTTCTTGTGCGCCTTCTTTCTCCAACGCTCCAGCCCTGCTGTACAGGGACAGCAAAAGGCTGATATCAGGTCACATTCAGGGACTTCCACTGCTTGTATTTCAAATATTAAATTATATTTTGTATTCCTGATTACAGATCTGCACAATATGTCACTTTTTGATCTGCCTGAGTTCAGCTTAAAAGGTCAACTCTGGAAAAGTAAAAAGATACACCGTGGCAGTGCCCCTACCCCACCCCCCTCATCAAGAGTTAAAGTGATTCTAAAGTCTTAAGGTTTTTCACCTTAAAGGATATCTAAAGGTTTGTTAAAAAAAAAAAGAAAACATACATGTCATACTTACCACCTCTGTGCATTTGGTTTTGCACAGAGTGGCCCCGATCCTTCTCTTCTGGGGTCCCTCAGCAGCGCTCCTGGCTCCTCCTCTTCTCCAGTGCCCCGTTGGAGAGCCTTTCTCTCTCGGGACACTCGTCCATAGACACATACAGAAGGACTTGTCCCCACCCCCGGCTCCCGTGTCATTGGATTCTATTGACAGCAGCGGGAGTCAATGCTGCGCTGCTATCAATCTATCCAATCAGGACCCGAGACACCGGCTTGAGCTGGTGTGCTCGTCCCTGTCGCTGGAAAGACTGGGTTCAGGTAAGTAAAAGGGGGGCTGCTGCATCACAGGAGGTTTTTGAAAAACCTTTAATGCATTCTATGCTGCTGTCAGCGAGCAAGAGAGAGTGTACCGAGATGCCCACTCTGTGTCAATAGACGCAGTCAGGGTGGCTAGGGAGCGAGCCGGCATTGGGTGCCCCAATGGAAATTGGATTTCCATGGGGGAACTTGCCAAAGAGGAGGAGCCTGGAGTGCCAGTGGGGGACCCCAGAAAAAGAGCATAGCAAAACCATTGAAGCTTTAATGTCACTTTAAATGCTTGTTATGTGTAGGGGAGAGATGGGGAGACCAAATCACTTACCTTACACCCTACTCCTGCCAGCTCTGGAGCTCTCCTTCTATGCCCAAACCTCCGGTCTGTGGGCGGAACCTCTGGGTCATCACATGCAGTACAGATGCAATAACCCTGCATTGTACACTGAGGAGGCTGGAGTGTGACTGGGGCTGGTTGCATCTTATAGAGCGGCTGGGGGGCCCATTCGCTCCACTGCAGGGACCCTGCCGAAGGGAGGAGTAAGGTAAGTATTTGTACAAAAGGATGCTGGTATTAAATGGGTACCGGTTGTGTCTCAGTACATACTCCTATCCTATACAACTATCTATAAACCATGGGACTTTTTGGGACCGAGTACCTTGGTGTTGTGACTCGATAAAAGTCCCATGGGCTATAGATACTTGTGGTGTAAGGTAAGTATTTGCTCCTTAATCCTCCACCCCTAGACTAAATAAACACTTGACCCTTGCAGTGTAGGAGGGGGTGGGGATATTCAGGTTTTTGCCTAAGCTTCGTCATGACTGGTTTTCTTTAAACACCTCATGCAGCCTACGCTACACACATCAGCTGGTCAGATGCAACGTTAAGGGCGCTTGGTTCCTGTCCATGTAAGAGCACTCAAAACACAGAGCAAAAAATACAATTTTCTGTGTCCAGCTCATTAATTCTGCATGCCCATGACAGAATTAACCTTGGCAAGCCTCGTCGAGGAGAGAGCAGCGCTACCCTTAAAAATCTGCTGATTAAAGCTGGTTTTGGGAGTTCGATTTCACTTAATGTCTTGGCCGGAAGCCCAGTCCAGCATTAACATAGACGCAGCCACATGAAAACCCTTTCTATGTAAAAAAAAAAGAATGGATGGATCTTGAGCCCACCCTCTCTTGAATAAAGCAAGGATTTATTAAATGCGGCCAGTTTACTGAAGAGCCTTAGCCACATTCAATATTCGAGAAGTGGTTTGAAAGAGCGTTAGGCAAGCAGTAAAATAAATTGGGCCGTGATTCCATCTAGATAGCATTGTAGGCCTACAGCACATTCTCAGGCTGTATGGGAATGGTAAAGGGAGGTTCTACTTTAGTGGTCATCTATAGTAAGGTGACCAGATCTTTTAAATGAAATCCGGGGACTTATTGTTTTTTTCTAGTAATGGCGGCAATCAGCGATTCTCTGCCCGTCGTGGCCACCACCCCCGCCTCACAGCCTGTCAAGTCTTATGCTCTGGGCCCAGGCTACTACTAGGTGGGGAGCGGAGGAAGATCACTCCGCCAGGGAAGGCAAGGAGATAGACAGGCGGCTGGCTGGGATTTGAGCCAAGGCAGAAGAACATGCGAGCGGAGCTGGATGGGCATGCACCCGAAACTAAAGAAGTATTCCCTTCGCCTCGACCAGCACATAATAATCAGAAAGGGGCACAGATAATGGAAAAAAATAGAGCTAGTAGGAGCGGCGGAGCGGGGTGTGTGTAATTCAGATTTTTTTAAAATTAATTCTGCACTGACTGTCTTTGACATTGCCCCAGTCCCTCTTCAAATCCAATCCGGGGACAAAACAGGGGGACAGATTTGGTCCGGGGACAGTGTCCTCAATCTGGGGACTGTCCCCGTAAACCAGGGATGTCTGGTCACCCTAATCTATAGGCATGAGGTTGCAGTTTTACATTACCGCGAGTTCCTGCATATTCTCGAATTGCAAATTTTGGCCAGAAACCTTGCTGGTTCACTGCCAAAAATGAGAAACAACCTATAATGTAGTGCATAGCCATCAGCCCTGGTCAGCTGTGTCTTAGGAGTCACATGTTTGACTGGTGGGGGATGATCCGGGACAGTGCCTTTATGTTAGAACTAAAGGGGCCCTCACCAATTTATGTAAGGACTTTGGATGAGATATGTTTTTCGCACACTACCGAGTGCTCAATTGGAGATGTAGGTCTAGGGTATGATCTGTATTAGGGACCAGTATGGATAGAAGTTGTCCAAAGAAGAGCAGCAGTCCTGTGAATTAACTTTACAATTGCTCAGTATTTCACCATCACCAGTATTTTTCAGTATCAGCTGATCTTTTTATGGGAGATGCAGTGCAGTATATAGGCAAATAACTATGGAAAACCTCCAACAAAATGGCCAACTGTGCACTTCCAGTTTGTGGTGTGATGTCACGTTGCATCATCAGACCATGTGACTTCATCATGGAATAAGGGGCCGGTACATGCAAAGTGACTTATATGCTATTCACATTTGGGTTTATACTTTCATAGTATTATAGAAAGTCACTCAACAGAAATTCTTTGGGTTGCATATCAATCGATGTAGGTACAATGGATGTGGTGGCATCTACATCCCGACCATTACTTTGTTAGGTCCTGAGTCACAAGAGCCATTGTTAGGGTGGAGGGGGGGGGGGGTTATGGTGTGGTGTGTTTTTCGGGGGATGGGCTTGGCCCCTTAGTTCCAGTGAAGGGAACTCTTAAGGTGTCAGCATACCAAGACATTTTGGACAATTTCATGCTCCCAACTTTGTGGGAACAGTTTGGGAATGACCGCTTCCTGTTCCAACATTACTGCGCACCAGTGTACAAAGCAAGGTCCATAAAGACATGGATGAGCGAGTTTGGGGTGGAGGAATTTGACTGGCCTGCACAGAGTTCTGACCTCAACCCGATAGAACACCTTTGAGATAAATTAGAGTGGAGACTGCGATCCAGGCCTTCTAATCCAACATCAGTGCCTGACCTCACAAATGCGCTTCTGGAAGAATGGTCAAACATTCCCATAGACACCCTCCTAAACCTTGTGGACGGCCTTCCCAGAAGAGGTGAAGCTGTTATAGCTGCAAAGGGCGGGGCCAACTCAATATTGAACCCTACGGACTAAGACTGGGATGCCATTAAAGTTCATGTGTGTGTGTGTAAAGGCAGGCGTCCCAATACTTTTGGTAATATAATGTCCCCACACTTTATGTATAAGGTATATGACCAGGACTCACCCACAAAGAAATATCCATTCTTTTGTATAGAGACACTTGCGGGTCTTGCAGCAGAGATAAATGTTTTTAATTTGTATATATAGACTGTATATATATTCAGATTTATTGGTTTAGTGTTTTTGTAATATTACACTTTTCTTAGTAGAAGCCATTTAAGAATGTGAGAGTTCAATCCATTTTTCATTCAAAAACCTCTTTGTATTGTAGCTTCTTCCTATTATATTAAACACAATAGGGCCCATGCAAAGTACACCATGCTTAGCGAAATTACCTTATGAGGAAAAGATGTTTTGTTACTATGACAACAATCAATAGATTTTATGTTATTAATTCCAGGGGAAGGAGTTTGCTTGAGGAGATATTTGTAGCCTTTATACGCACATTGTACATTTCTCTTTTTTTTTTAGTGACTGGAAAGGACTTGGTGGTCTCGCAAAACATAACCATGTGACCTGCTCATTCCATTAAAGGCAATCTGGAGACTATGAAGGCTGCTTATAAAAATGTTAGCTGCCCTTTTTTTTTAACAAACCTTTAGGGCCCTTTCACACTGGGGCATTTTTCAAGCGCTTTAGCATTAAAAAAAGCGCCTGTAAAACGCCTGAAAGAAGCTGCATCTGCAATCCCAATGTGAAAGCTCGAGTGCTTTCACACTAAAGCGCCTGAAAAACACCCCAGTGTGAAAATGGTCTTAGCGTTAAAAAAAGCGCCTGTAAAGCGCCTGAAAGAAGCTGCATCTGCAATCCCAATGTGAAAGCCTGAGTGCTTTCACACTGAGGCGCTGAGCTGGCAGGGCGTCAAAAAAAGTCCTGCATGCAGCTTCTTTGCAGCGCTTTAGGAGCGGTTAATACACCGCTCCTAAAGCCCCCTTCCCATTGAGGAAGCTTTTTTTAACGCCAAAGCGCCTGAAAAGCGCCTCAGTGTGAAAGGGGTCTTAGCAGCGCTTTACCAGCGTTTTTCGGGCGCTGGCAGTGTGAAAGGCCTCTGAAAGCACTTGGGCTTTCACATTGGGATTGCAGATGAGGCTTCTTTCAGGCGCTTTACAGGCTTTTTTTAAACGCCAAAGCGCCTAAAAAACGCCCGAAAAACGCCCCAGTGTGAAAGGGGTCAGATATCCTTTTACACTGGTGCGTTTTGCTGCACTACCAAGCACCTTTCCAGTGCGACAAAAGCGCATCAAAATTATTCCCCTTTAAACCCTATGTGACCTTTGACATTGCTGCGCTGTGATTTGAATATTCCTGCATGCTGTATCTTTGATTACACCTTCAATTTTAGGTCAAGGGAGACATACCGGGGGTACGTTTTTGGGGGCACATGACAATTAAAAAAAAAGGATGCTGGCTGTTAAGGAGCTGGCACACGCCGGGACCTTAACAACCAGTGAATAGCAGAGCCAGCACCCACCAGCATCCTTAACAACCAGTGAATAGCGGAGCCGGAACCCGCCAGCATCCTTAACAACCAGTGAATAGCAGAGCCGGAACCCGCCAGCATCCTTAACAACCAGTGAATAGCAGAGCCGGCACCCGCCAGCATCCTTAACAACCAGTGAATAGCAGAGCCAGCACCCGCCAGCATCCTTAACAACCAATGATTGGCTAGTTGTTAACAAAGTCAGCTATATACTGGTTCTTCAATAGGTGTTACGCCACCCCCCCAAACAAAATAAAAGTCAACAGCTAAAAATACTGTAGCTGCTGACTTTTACTATCAGGGCACTTACCTGTCCAGGCATCCAATGGTGTCCTCACCCGAGGCGATTGTCGAATCAGCTCTTGGGTGCTGGTGCCACCATCTTGGCTAAGGGAAACCGACAGGGAAGTCTTCACAGCTGGTTTCCTACTGTGCACACGCGAATTGTGCTACACTTTGTTAATGGGCCGGCTGCAGGGGTAAACGAGGGGGGCCAAACTTCAGGCTTACTGAGCTGGAAGTGGGAGTGGGTACCTGTCAAAGCCAGGTACCCACTCCCCCTTTTCCACCAAAAGGTGCCAAATGTGGCAGTGGAGGGGGTGGGAACAGACAAGTGGAGCTTCCCCTTTTGGGTGGAGCTCCATTTTAAGGACACCAGAGGGGGCCGGCCATGCTATTCACTGATTGTTAAAGACATTGGCGGGTGCCGGCTACTTAACAACCATTGAATAGCACTAATTTTGCCTAGTGTTTAGGCGCGTTTCCACACTTTAATGCCGTATACACACGATCGAAAATTCCGACAAGAAAATCATGGATTTTTTTTCCAACGGAATGTTGACTCAAACTTGTGTTGCATACACACGGTCACACAAAATTCCAACCGTCAAGAACGCGGTGACATACAACACTACGACGACCCGAGAAACATGAAGTTCAATGCTTCTGAGCATGCGTCGTCTTGATTCCGAACATGCGTGTGTTTTTGTGTGTCGGAATTGCATACAGACCAGATCGGAATTTCCGACAAGAACTTTTCTGGTCGGGAAAATTGAGAACCAGCTCTCAAATTTTTGCTGTCGGAAATTCCGACAGAAAAATTAAGATGGAGCCTACACACAGTCAGAATTTCCGACCAAAAGCTCACATCAAACTTTATTAGGCTCGTTTGCCATTTTTTTTTCTGCCAAAACGTTTCTCTCCTGAACGCGATTTTGGTGCATTGTGATTTCTGCCCCTAAATGCCTGTAAATGGCTTTGTGTGCCTGGACACATAGGCAACATAGAGGGGCGTGCAGAAAAGTTTAAAAGTCAAACACCTGCAATATAGGCCTTTTTGTTTGGTTTGGTTTAAAGACAACCAGTTGCTTATAAAAAACTTTCTTTCTTTTTTTTTGGAAAGAGTGAGGAAGGTTAGAACCCCTGTTGGTTTATGTTTTGGAAAATCTCTACAAAGAGTAGAAGATCTCCTCTTGGACAGCTTAATAAATAAAATAAATAGGGTAGTGCCCTTTTTCAAGTATTACCTATCCATTTTTCTCATATTTATTATTCATTTATAAATATATAAAATATTGTGTAGTATATGAGTGTAGTCCCTCTTGTATGCTAACCTCTCTATACCCCACAGCAGATAAGCCCCCCTGTTCAGAGCCCTGCTCCCTGCCATCCTGCTAGATGAGAGAGGCACCGCTGAGAGCTGGCATTATACCCCAGCTGTCTGCTCCTTGATCTGATTTGCTGATACAAACAGGAAGGAATCTGACAGCTAATAGAATACAATGCTGCTGATACTGATAGCAAATCAGAGCAGGGAGCAGTCAGCCAGTGAATAATGGAAGTCTATTATCTGATATATTTTTTTCTCTCTTATTTCTCCTTCCTCCTAGACAGCCTGTTTTTTGTATTTCTCAATTCTCTGCACCCCTTTGCTTTACCCCCTGCACATTACCAGGACTATTAGAGAAAAAAACTGTCAATGTCCCCTTTAACTGGTTTCCATGCGGTTTGACTTCCATGTTGTTCTCTGGCCTTGTTATGCTATTATCATTGTTCTCGGACAGCTGGTTGTAAGACTGGAGATTTAAGCCAATGAGCTGGAGCTTCGGCAGTCAGATTGATTTTTTTGGGGCGGGGGGGTCATGTCAAAAGTCGGCAGACTCCCAGGTCTTTAGATGTGCCACCAGCTGGAATGCTACCATGTGGTGGAACGACGTGCCATGTGTGCGATCTGATTTTAACTCGGCATGTTGACTTTGGAAGGCATTAAACATTAAACCTGCCAACTGTACCTATTTGTCAGGAACCGTGAATCAGACTGAGACAGAAGTGCAGTAAAAATCACACTTTTTAATAAAATGGTAAAATGGTACAAACAGAGCAAACGTAGTCAAAATATAGCCAGGATTCAGTAACAAGAGTGGGTAGTTGGAACAAGCCAGTGAAACAGGAATCCAGAGATCAGCGTAGTAGAGGTAGTAAATAGCTTCAGGAACCAGAAGGGAAGTCAGCCAGGTAAAAGTCTTTAACAAGAAAACACAGCAGACAGTATCCAGATATGTTGACCAGGCGAAGGCACAGGAGATCTGATCCAGGCAGTTTAAATAGCCAGCAGGGATAGCTGATGAGCAGAAAATGAAGACCAGGTAAATCACTGTGGAATGAAGAGTACTGACAATTAACCGACAGCTGAGCACTGAGCTCTGAGAAGGAAGGGCTAAAGCCCTGACACTATTAAAGTCAATAGGACCATGTGCCAAACACAGCTGCGATTAGGGTGCTGTATTTTAATGTAAAATCCCCCATGGGTTCGATAAACACGCATTCAGTAGGTGGCATTATCACCTCCTGAACACCTGTAAACCGGCGATCTGATAAAGGAGCCTCCTCCCATGTGAAATTACTCCATTCTTCAATTTTATGAAGTACCAAAATTTACCACTGGGATGTACCTTTTGTGAAGTCTTGCAGAATGTACCTCCAGCTCCGGTGAAGAGCCTTGACTTTACTGAATAGCACTGAATAGTTGTGACCTATTGAAGAGTATTTGTACAGGATCAATGGTCTGTGCTAGCCCAGACATTTTCATTTGATTGTATAATCTCTTGGCACTCTTAATTAGACTTCTGTAAATTCACCTGAACATGCTGTTTAATTAATATCTGATTGTTCTACATAGTTGCTGATACTGCAGATTAAAAAGATATTGTGCAGACTGCAAAGTATGTGGCCAGCTTTAGTCATACAATGTTACTCTGAGCCTACAAGAGCCATTCCTAACCATGGTAAGGGAGTCCCCAGCCTCCCCCAGTCAATAGGACAGCTTTGTGTCTGCTAAATGGGCTAAATAGAGTGCACCATGCCAAGTTGATGGGTGGTCATAGTAAAAAGTGGGTGTACATGGTTTATCATTGGCGCTCTCAGTATTTGGTCATATGGCGACATCACAAAACGCCGGTGCTGGAAGATTTTCTTCTATCAGATGCAGGTTGGAATGGGGAGCATTTAGCTATATAATACCCAGCATGTGTCACCTGAAGGGTGAAGTATCTCTAGTCAGGGTCACAGGCCCAACATACACTATATTACCAAAGCTATTTAGATGCCTGCCTTTACCTGAACTTTAATGGCATCCCAGTCTTAGTCCGTAGGGTACAATATTGGGTTGGCCCACTCTTTGCAGCTAATAACAGCTTCAACTCTTCTGGGAAGGTTGTCCACAAGGTTTAGGAGGGTGTCTATGGGAATGTTTGACCATTCTTCCAGAAGAGCATTTGTGAGGTCAGGCAGTGATGTTGGATGAGAATGCCTGGCTCCCGGTCTCCGCTCTAATTAATCCCAAAGGTGTTCTATTGGGTTGAGGTTAGGCCAGCCATGTTCCTCCACCCCAAACTCACTTATTCATGACCTTATGGACCTTGCTTTGTGCACTGGTCCGAATCATTTGGTGGAGGGGGGATTATGGTGTGGGGGTTGTTTTTCAGGGGTTTGGTTTGGCCCCTTAGTTCCTGTGAAGGGAACTCTTAAGGCGTCAGCATACCAAGACATTTTGGACAATTTCAACTTTGTGGGAACAGTTTGGGGACGGCCCCTTCCTGTTCCAACATGACTGCGCACCAGTGTACAAAGCAAGGTCCATAAAGATGCTTACCAATACTTTTGGTAATATAGTGTATCTTCTTAGTACTAATTAGTGATGAGCCACACATACCTGGGTTTGGCAAACATTACTAAAGTTTGGGTGTCTCCGAACCCTATTGAAGTCAATGGCAGATGAATGTTAAAGAACAGTAATGTCCACTATCTAGCCTAATAGGCAAGGAATTGTCAACTAAATGGTATAGGGGGCTGGGAGCAGCGAAACGTTGCCGGGTCTGATGAGTCTGGATTTCAGCTGTGACATTCAGAGGGTGGAGTCAGAATTTGGTATAAAAAACATGAAAGCATGAATCCATCCTGCCTTGTATCAACGGTTCAGGCTTGTGGTGTAATGGGGGGGGGGGGGATATTTTCTTGGCACCCTGGCTACTTGTTTTTTTTTAATATATGATTTATACTGCACTCAGTCTGGCGCCCCTCTGTTCCCATTTATACATTTGCCATCCATCCGGTGGATCGGATGACAGTCGGAGGGAAACTGCATGTACCAATTGAGCATGGTTTACACACCACGACCTACCTGAGTATTGTTGCTGACCATGTCCATCCCTTTATGGCTTCAGTTTCCCCATCTTCTGATGGCTCCTTCCAGCAGCATAATGCCCCATGTCACAAAGCTCCAATCATCTCACCACTGGACAATGAGGTCCCTGTCCTCCAATGGCCTCCACACTCACCACATCTCATCCAATAGAGACCCTTTGGGATGTGGTGGAACACAAGATTGGCATCATGGATGGGCAGCCGACAAATCTGCAGGAACTGTGTGATGTCATTATGTCACTATGGAGAAAAATCTCTGAGGAACATTTCCAACACCTTGTTGTATCTATGCCACCAAGAATGAAGGCAAAAGGGGGTCCATCCCGCTACTAGCAAGGTGGACCTAATAAAGGGGGTCCAACCCGCTACTAGCAAGGGGGACCTAATAAAGGGGGTCCAACCCGCTACTAGCAAGGGGGACCTAATAAAGGGGGTCCAACCCACTACTAGCAAGGGGGACCTAATAAAGGGGGTCCAACCCGCTACTAGCAAGGGGGACCTAATAAAGGGCGTCCAACCCACTACTAGCAAGGGGGACCTAATAAAGGCGGTCCAACCCACTACTAGCAAGGGGGACCTAATAAAGGGGGTCCAACCCGCTACTAGCAAGGGGGACCTAATAAAGGGGGTCCAACCCACTACTAGCAAGGTGTACCTAATAAAGGGGGTCCAACCCGCTACTAGCAAGATGTACCTAAAAAAGTGTCCAGTGAGTGTAAATGACTATAATGCTACTTGTGTGAATAAAAGTGGGGGACCTTGGGGACAGGGTCTCCTTACGGGGAATTTTTACTTAGTACAAAAAAAATCCCATAGAGTATTTGTAAATACCAGTATTACATATTAGTCACAAATGTCTGTCTACAGTACTAAGGGTCTAAGAGCAGATTCTCAGTTGACGCACGCAGTCTGACAATTGTCACCATGTAGGAACGTGGGCGTGTCCTCCGTCGGATTGATTTATGTGTGGAGCGGTGACAGGTCATCGGTGTCACCGAGAGTCTCTTGAAGCTGCATAGACATAGAGCTATTGTGAAGCAGGAGTACTTTGGAGATGTGCCATCTCATTCCTGCTCATTTTCTGGGAAACCGAGAGACATTTTCAGACTGTTGCTCTTTACAGCTCACTGTACTGTAGCTCCAATGTCATTTCAAGTGGCTTGGCTGAGAGTTCAGACAGCTGTCAAAGTTATTGTATTACAGATTGCATAAAGTAAGTCTATTTCTTTCGTTCCATGTCGCTGTTTGGAGTTGTCAGAGTAGCGGCATAACACGAGACTGGTGAAGGCCTCGTTCTTCCTTGATATTTACATCAAGACCAGCAGTGGTAGAAATTCATTGTTTTTGGACCTGATCGGCTGTCATGCTGGGTTCACAACCACTGACGTTGGATAGTTAAGACTTTATATTGCACACAATGACTATAGGTTGGTATTGGCGAGGCTGAAGAGCCCAAAACACGTAATGTGAGCAAGGGACCGCATGGATTTCAGCTTCAGGCTATTGCTTCAAGAGGGGGAGTTTTTCTATAAAACAGTCAAACATGCAGCACCTTCTCTGCGGCTCGTTAAAGGTTTCTTCTGGGCCTTGGCAACTCCAGGGCTCCATGTACACTAGGCGTCAAAAACAGGGTCGGGGATAAGGGGGCACCATAGGGTTGCCATCTCATCCCTTTAAACCCAAACACATATGAATTACACAGGTTCTGAGACTGATTAAGGTGGTAATTAAACTTACTTGGTGCCTTATCTGCATTAAAGTAGAACTACCGTATTTATCGCGGTATAACGCGCTCCCGCGTATACCGCGCACCCCTAAAGTGGCCCCCAATCCTGTGGAAAAAACGTTTTTTTTGTACTTACAGTTTTGGTGTCTTGCGCAGTGTCCATCGGCGGCCTCGTCGGGTCCGGCTTCCTTCTGCGGCTTCGGGTGTCCTCTTCGGCGGGTCCGGCGTCCGTCTTCGGCGGGTCGGGTGTCCTCTTCGGCGGGTCGGGTGTCCTCTTCGGCGGGTCAGGTGTCCTCTTCGGCGGGTCGGGTGTCCTCTTCGGCGGGTCCGGCGTCCTTCTGCGGTGTCCTCGCGTCCTCCCCGCTCGTTTCCCGCGCCGAGTTTGAATACTGCGCCGACATATACAGAGCGCAGTACACTCGTGTATTGTCGGCAATGCTCAGCTACCCGCGCTGACGTCCTGTACAGTACGTCCAGGACGTGAGCGCGGAAGGAGCCGAGACTGCCCGACTATACCCGAGTGTACTGCGCTCGGTATATGTCGGCGCAGTATTCAAAACTCGGCGCGGGAAAGCGGGTATCGGCGTATACCGCGCACCCACGATTTTGCCCTGATTTTCAGGGCAAAAAAGTGCGCGGTATACGCCGATAAATACGGTATATGCAAAACATTTTTTTTTTATTTTGGATAAAGTGAGGATCGTAACCCATGTCGGATTTTTTTTCCGCCATCTGTGTCCCATTGTGGAGATTTCTTTTCACTTCCTGTCCCATAGCCAGACCGGAAGTGAGAGGAATTCCCTGTAAATCAAGATAATTCCTTGGGGACGTGTCCCGGATTGCCCGGGACTGTCCCACAATTGACATGTCTGTCCCGGGTCCCAGGCACCTTCATTCTGGGACAATACAATGTCCCGGAATGAGAAAGAGGACACAGCCACCCCCTACTAATTAATAACTACATTTCCGGAACTGGTGCTGCCTGGCATCTTGCAACCAGTGACAATTTACACTGACAGTGAGACCGGGAGCGAGGTCTGCGCCTAGTGCAGCACTGCCGTCCCCACCCACCTCGGCGCCTCCTCCTTCTATGGCACCCAGCAGCAAGCAGCAGGGACTGGTGTGATCTTCACTCTGATGCCACTATTTCCTTCTACGCACGCGGCTCATGCAGAGGGAGTGACAGCAGCACTGCATCTGGTGGCAAGCGGCACTGCATCTGGTGGCAAGTGGCACATTTACCTGACAAATAACTCGCCGCCAAATTCCCCATCAACCCTGAGACTACCTTACCCCCCAACTACCTCATCTTTTTTTGTGGAAGGTGAGAGACGGGGTGTGTCTAGGGTAGCCACCTCATCTCTTTAAACCTGGACACATATGAGTTTCACAGGTTCCGGGACTAATTTAATGCAGATAAGGCACCAAGTGAGTTTAATTACCACTTTGATCAGCCACAGAACCTGTGTAATGAATATGTGTTTGGGTTTATAGGGATGAGGTGGCAACCCTAGGTGTGTCCCTGAATGGCAGTTTGGAAATGTGGTCACCCTATTGGGGACCCCAGATCACCAGAACCAGTGTACTAAATGGAAAATGTCCCCACTATTAATTTTCTGGGGACAACCCAAAATGTGGTTAATTTCTTTTACTTTCACTTTCAATGATAATAGTGAACAGAACAAATAGAGAGGGTGAATCTCCTTAAAGAGAAAGTAAACCCTCTGCAATAAAAAAATAAAAAAAAACACCCTGCAAAAAAAGTTGAATTTGGGTACAGTGTTGCATGACCGCGCAATTGTCAGTTAATTGCTTGCCGACCAGCCGCCGCAGTTATACGGCGGCAGGTCGGCTCCTCTGCGCAAGAGCCCGTAGCTCTACGTCGGCTCTAGCGCAGGCCACGGGGGGGGAACATACTTAACCCCTTCGGCGCCCCCTAGTGTTAACCCCTTCACTGCCAGTGTCATTTTTATAGTAATCCAATGCATTTTTATAGCACTGATCACTATAAAAATGCCAATGGTCCCAAAAATGTGTCAAAAGTGTCCGAAGTGTCCGCCATAATGTCGCAGTACCGAAAAAAAAATCGCTGATCGCCGCCATTACTAGTAAAAAAATAATAATAATAAAAATGCCATAAAAATACCCTCTATTTTGTAAACGGTATAACTTTTGCGCAAACCAATCAATAAACGTTTATTGCGATTTTTTTTTACGAAAAATAGGTAGAATACGTATCGGCCTAAACTGAGTTTTTTTTATATATTTTTGGGGGATATTTATTATAGCAAAAAGTAAAAAATATAATTTTTTTTCTAAATTGTCGCTCTATTTTTGTTTATATCGCAAAAACTAAAAAACGCAGAGGTGGTCAAATACCACCAAAATAAAGCTCTATTTGTGGGGAAAAAAGGACGCCAATTTTGTTTGGGAGTGACGTCGCACGACCGCGCAATCATCAGTTAAAGCGATGCAGTGCCAAATCGCAAAAAGTGCACCAGCAATATGGTCCGGGGGTTAAGTGGTTAAAGTAGCACAGTGCCGTATCGTAAAATTATGGTTTGGTCATGAAGGGGGGTAAATCTTCTAGAGGTCAAGTGGTTAATGATTGCATTGTCTTGTGTCTTTTCTATCTACCTGGAGTTCAGAATTAAGGGCCAGATTCACAGAAGAGATACGACAGCGTTTCTCTGAAACGCCGTCGTATCTCTCAGAGTATCTATGCGACTGATTCATAGAATCAGGTTACGCATAGATAGCCCTTAGATCCGACAGGTGTAATTGTCTTACACCGTCGGATCTTAGGATGCAATACCTCGACCGCCGCTGGGTGGAGTTCGCGTCGTTTTCCAGCGTCGGGTATGCAAATTAGAAGTTACGGCGATCCACGACGGTTTATGCGTTCGTTATGTCGGCGCAAGTCTTAGTTTCCCGTTGCAAAGTTAAGCAATCTTTTTCATTGCTTAACTTTACACCAGCCATGTTAAAGTATGGCCGTCGTTCCCGCGTCGATTTTGAATTTTTTTTTTTTCGACGTAAGTACGTTACGCACGTCGCGATTCACAAACACGTCGTGCCGCTGTAATTTCGCGCAAAACACGTCGGTAAAATTAAATATATATATATATTTTTTAATTGTCAGTCTTTTTTCGTTTATACCGCAAAAAATGTTTTAAATGTAGAGGTACAACCAACACAAGTCTCTATTGGTGGAAAAAATGACATAGGTTTAATTTGGGTACAGTGTTGCATGACTGCGCAATTTACAGTTAAAGTAACGCAGTGCCGTACCGGCTTGTTGCACCACCCTCCTCCTCTGCACTGTTTTTGCTTGCTATAAAAAAAATGACAGGTACACTTTAGCAAGTGAGCCGGGAGAGCCAGAAATATCAATCAGTAAGAATAAATAAATGATTTCTCGTTTGCCCATGAAGTCGGGGATTTTGGCTAAGCCGATGCCGGTAGTTGATCTGAATAAAAACGTCATGTGTTGACCTTTAGATCGGCACTCGTGGGACGGGCGAGTATCATGATTAATTTCTTAGGATTCCTGGCCAAGTTTTCTGCTCAGACCTCAATATCTGCCGAAGCCTCTGGGGTATTCCCAGCATGAGCTGCTTCTCCGTCTGAAAATATGCAGCTTCAAAGTAAAAATAGAAGGAGCTTTCTCCAGAATCACTCACTCTCAGCGTTCACCCGAAATTCTTTTTTAACCTGGAATGCCGGAGCTTGGCAGAGGATGTGAGATTTTTAAAAATGGGATTCCGGTCATCAATGGGAAAGGAAGATAGCTAGCTTTGATTGTGGCCGGAGTGTACTGGCTGAATATATATATATATATATATATATATTTATATATATATTTTTTTGGTGCAGCTCGCCCAACCCTCTCTATCCTGTACAGTTCAGCCAAGTTACAATTTAATTCAACGCTAAACTTTTTTTTTTCACTTCCTGGTCCAGTGTTCCATCATTGAAACAGGAAGTAAAATTTTTTATTTTTTTTATTTTTTTTATGTTTTTATTAATTTTCAATATGTAAATAAACATACAGTGGTTCAACAATCAAATTCAAGTCGAGTATTGTGATACATATACAATTAGTCAATTTCAATAAGGAGAAACAACAATTCTAGTCACTGAAAACAAATAACAGTGTATCATATTTTAGAGAGAAATGGAGTAGGGAAAGGGAAGAGAGGACAAGGAAAGGGGAAGAAGCTTATGAAATGAAGTGTGGCAGCAATAAAAAGAGTCAAATAAACACATAAAATACCATCTCGTGCGAAACTTGATGAAACTTATTCCATAAGGAACAGATGAAAGCCGGTGAGGTCAATTGATAGACAATAACTGAAATTCACTAGATTCTGTGAAGTTAGACCAGCATGCCCATTTTTTATTGAAACTGGAAGTAAAATTAAATCCCACCTGACTGCAATAAAATCACGTTTTTGTTTTTTGTTTTTTATTTAGGGGGGAGGATTACAGCCTGTACCCCCAAAACTGCATCCCCTGGAACCCCTGGAAGTGTGGCCTGCATTCTATTAGCTTTAAAGGGCATCTGAGACATCAGGGGTCTAAAAGTGAGACATCAAGGGTCTAAAATACCCCCCCCCTCAATTAAATAGAACCTGTCACAACAAGATTATATCACACAGGGGACGTTGGTTCCTAAATATACAGTAAAATATCATATTATAAATTCATTATAATAAATTATATTTATTTTATCATAAAAATGTATATATGTATGGAACCCCTGGAAGTGTGATATGCATTCTATTAGCTTCATTAAAGGCATGTGAGACATCAGGGGTCTAAAAGTGAGACATCAGGGGTCTAAAATACCCCCCTCCCCCCTCCCAAAAAAAAAGAGAACCTGTCACAACAACAGGATCTTTGGGTTCTAAATATAAGGTAAAATATCATATTATAAATTCATTATAATAAATTATATTTATTTTATTTATAATATATTTAATATATCATAATTTTATTTATATATATATATATATATATATATATATATATATATATATATATAAGTTTTAATTATAGTGCAGAAGGATAAGAGTCTCTACAGCCACGTGATTGCTTTCACAAACCACCTTGCACTGCGCCCCCCTGGAACCCTGGAAGTGCGATATGCATTCTGTTAGATTCATTAAAGGCATCGAAGACATCAGGGATCTAAAAGTGAGACATCGGGGATCTAAAAGTAAGACTTCAGGGATCTAAAAGTGAGACATCGGGGGTCTAAAAGTGAGACATTAGGGATCTAAAAGTGAGACATCAGGGATCTAAAAGTGAGACATCGGGGATCTAAAAGTGAGACATCAGGGATCTAAAAGTGAGACATCAGGGATCTAAAAGTGAGACTTCAGGGATCTAAAAGTGAGACATCGGTGATCTAAAAGTGAGACATCAGGGATCTAAAAGTGAGACATCGGGGGTCTAAAAGTGAGACATCGGGGATCTAAAAGTGAGACATCTGGGATCTAAAAGTGAGACATCAGGGATCTAAAAGTTAGACATCGGGATCTAAAAGTGAGACATCAGGGATCTAAAAGTTAGACATCGGGATCTAAAAGTGAGACATCAGGGATCTAAAAGTAATATCCAGGTGTCCAAAAAAATATAAAATAATATCAAAGAGTGTCCATAAAAATATAAAATAATATCCGAGAGTGTCCTAAAAATATAAAATAATATCCAGGTGTCCAAAAAAATATAAAAAAACATCAAAGAGTGTCCATAAAAATATAAAATAATATCCAATATTGTCCGAGAAATATAAAATAATATCCAACAGTGTTCTAAAAATATAAAACAATATCCAAGAGTGTCCAAAACATATAAAATAGTATCCAAGAGTGTCCTAAAAATATAAAATAGTATCCAAGAGTGTCAGCTCAACCTGTGGCCCTCCAGTTGTTGCAGAACTACAAGTCCCATAAGGCATTGCAAGGCTGACAGGTTCAACCATGACTCCCAAAGGCACGATGGGACTTGTAGTTCCCCAACAGCTGGAGGGCCGCTGGTTGAGTATCCAACCTGAGAACAATCTGAAGTCCTCAGAAATGTCCCTAATTTCTATTTTGATACTTTTCTATCTTTCTATGAATCAGACGTGTCTTCTCCCTCCATATCTTCTCTGTAACGGCCACACATTAGTAGATATTGATGTAAATCAAATGCCACCTTCGCTGTAATGCCTACTTAATCCTCGCCTTCCAAACTGGCAGCGCAACAATGCCAGTCTATGGGGACCGTTGTAATTTTAATTTAGTTAATTGATGTTCTTAATCTTCATTAATGTTTATAGCTAATTAGGTTTTAGAATACATATTTTTTCCCGTCAGAAACAAATGTTATTTAGCGTCATCGGGAATGGGCTTTTGATTAAATTTCGCGGAGATTCTCTCTGGCTGATCGTAGGCGCACTTTTCTCAAACTTCACCCTTAACGCAATTAGAAAATTATTATTATTTCTTTTTAAACACGCTTGTCGGGGAGGTAATAACGCGCCTCCGCTGCTAGAATACCCAATGGCTGTCCGCGAGGGCCAGGTAACAATCCCATCCATGAAGGATTTCAGTCTAATTGAAAGAAGGATATTGTAAAACAAAAACATAATCACGTCGTTTATTCACTTTCCTGACAGCATGAGGTCAGCTATTATCATACAGAACCATTTTAAAATTAAGTACATATTTATATAAAAAAAATATAAGAACACAGGAACAGTTTAATATATTTTTTTTCTGGGATCAAAACAATCTAATTGGAGATTTATAAATAAGATAAATAAATAAAATAAATAAATAATAAATAAATAAAATTAGCAGAACCATTTTAAAATAAAATACATATTTTAAAAAATATATATAAGAACACAGGAACAGTTTAATATATTATTTTTCTGGGATCAAAACAATCTAATTGGAGATTTATAAATAAGATAAATAAATTAAATAAATAAATAAATACATAAATAAATAATAAATAAATAAAATTAGCAGAACCATTTTAAAATAAAATACATATTTAAAAAAAAAAAATATATAAGAATACAGGAACAGTTTAATATATTATTTTTCTGGGATCAAAACAATCTAATTGGAGATTTATAAATAAGATAAATAAATAAAATAAATAAATAATAAATAAATAAAATTAGCACAACCATTTTAAAATGAAATACATATTTAAAAAAAATATATAAGAACACAGGAACAGTTTAATATATTTTTTTTCTGGGATCAAAATAATCTAATTGGAGATTTATAAATAAGATAAATAAATTAAATAAATAAATAAATAATAAATAAATAAAATTAGCACAACCATTTTAAAATTAAATACATATTTTAAAAAAATATATAAGAATACAGGAACAGTTTAATATATTATTTTTCTGGGATCAGGTGCTCGGGTCTGTGTTACCTGTCACAACAGGTTGAAACAACAGGCGCTGTGATTGGACGCCGCCTATCAGGCATCCAATCATAGCAGAGGACGGGAAGAGAGGGCGGGAGAAGAGATCGAGGCGTGGGGGGGACATCACCAGGCGGGCAGGGGATGCACACAGGCAGCAGTTGATGGGCACAGTAGCGGCAGTGGGATGGGCACACTGGCAGCAGTTGATGGGCACAGTAGCGGCAGTTGATGAGCACAGTAATGGCAATTGATGGGCACCAGGGCTGTCTTAATGAGAGGGCACACCTGGGCACTGCGCATATTTGCACTCGAGATACGTTGGTGCAAGTGCTTTGAGAATCCGGGCCCTTAAATCACTTATTCTCTGTTCCATAGTGATATCCAGGTCTGATATAATTCTATGTGCTACATTCTGCAAATAGAAGTGTGGGGGGGGGGGGGGGCGAGGTGCAGGAAATCCCAGCTGAGGGGGGAAAAAATGACTTAGAATATGAAGCCACAGAGGCAGAACAGTCTATTAAGGACACAAGTATGTTGAATATGCAGTGTGATCTCACTGGACGGCATGCTTCCCAGCGAATAAAAATACATAGTAATAGAAAAGCTTGCAAAAAAAAAAAGCCATCGCACGGAGAGGCATTTCAGCGTTACGATATCAAACCAAATAAATCTGAAGATTTGTTCTGGAATGGCGGAGAGCCTGAAAAGAGAATTCTCTTTTATCTGCTATCTGACCTTTTCTGCTTTAATGATTATTATTAATTCTCTTTACAGGCAAAAGCCAGGTGAAGACTAATTCCCAATCTCTTTGCCTTAAAGTTTTTTTTTTTTTTTCTAATTAAAAAAAAAATCGAGGCATATTTATCGATTTGCCAATAATTCACTTCTTTATCACAGAGTCTTTGGTATCAGAAGATTTGATAACACACCTTTGTTGTCCATAGTCGTCTACATATTCACTCCCATCATTGGTTGCATGTGCCCAGTGGCTTGGTGGTACAGTTTTTTAATGGTATATTCACATCTTGGCAGGACTATATCTTACTGTAATATATATATATATATATATATATATATATATATATATATATATATAGAGAGAGAGAGAGAGAGAGAGAGAGAGAGAGAGAGAGAGAGAGAGAGAGAGAGAGAGAGAGAGAATATATATACAGTACAGGCCAAAAGTTTGGACACACCTTCTCATTCAAAGAGTTTTCTTTATTTTCATGACTATGAAAATTGTAGATTCACACTGAAGGCATCAAAACTATGAATGAACACATGTGGAATTATACATAACAAAAAAGTGTGAAACAACTGAAAATTTATTTCATATTCTAGGTTCTTCCACCTTTTGCAGCAGACACATCTCTAGAACTGATAAGAGGAGACTGTGTGAATCCGGCCTTCATGGTAGAATATCTGCTAGGAAACCACTGCTAAAGAAAGGCAACAAGCACAAGAGACTTGTTTGGGATAAAGAACACAAGGGATGGACATTAGACCAGTGGAAATCTGTGCTTTGGTCTGATGAGTCCAAACTTGAGATCTTTGGTTCCAACCCCCGTGTCTTTGTGCAACGCAGAAAAGGTGAACGGATGGACTCTACATGCCTGGTTCCCACTGTGAAGCATGGAGGAGGAGGTGTGATGGTGTGGGGGTGCTTTGCTGGTGACACTGTTGGGGGTTTAATCAAAATTGAAGGCATACTGAACCAGCATGGCTACCACAGCATCTTGCAGCGGCATGCTATTCCATCCGGTTTGCGTTTAGTTGGACCATCATTTATTTTGCAACAGGACAATGACTCCAAACACACCTCCAGGCGGGGGAAGGGCTATTTGACCAAGAAGGAGAGTGATGGGGTGCTGCACCAGGTGACTACCTCTTGAAGATCATCAAGAGAATGCCAAGAGTGTGCCAAGCAGTAATCAAAGCAAAAGGTGGCAACTTTGAAGAACCTAGAATATGAAATATATTTTCAGTTGTTTCACACTTTCTTGTTATGTAGAATTCCACATGTGTTACTTCATAGTTTTGATGCCTTCAGTGTGAATCTACAATTTTCATAGTCATGAAAATAAAGAAAAAACTCTTTGAATGAGAAGGTGTGTCCAAACTTTTGGTCTATACTGTATAGATATATATATATATATATATAGAGAGAGAGAGAGAGAGAGAGAGACAATATATAATACTAATATACTGTATATTATATATCATATATATATAAACCAGAAGGTGGTGCAAAAAATAAATAAATATATAAATTTATGTTGCAAAAAATGTCTAATCATGTGCATGGAAAAAATATATATTTTTGCTTGCATGTGATTGGTAGTAGTGATAGTAGGTAGTAGGTAGTGTGATATATATATATATATATATATATATATATATATATATATATATATATATATATATATATATACATACACAGAATATAATAATAATATACAGTATATTATATATTATATACAGCATATAAACTAGAAGGGGTGCAATAAATAAATAAATAAATATACAGTAACCAGACTTCTGTGTTTACAAGTGATTGTGGTGAGCAGGCACCAAAGGGTCTGAGCCAGAGGTGGTGGAACTGAGTTGCCCCAAGTTCCCCCTGAAAAAAAGCCCTGAATATATATATATATATATATATATATATATATATATATATATATATATATATATATATGTATATATACAGATGACCCTAGTGCCGCTAGGCAGAAGTGCTAACCACTTAGCCGCTGTGCTGCCTCATTCTCTATGGTCTGGAGCAAACTCCCTTGCCTGAACAGCCTATTTGCCTTTAGCAAATCAACCCCTATGGGATATGTAAGGGATAGCAGAGCAGAAGTGTTCTCCTTTCAGGCAGGTTGTCTCTAACTGAAGCCACCAATGGTGCAATACATAGAAGGCGGGGGGCAGGGGGGGTGTCACTTCTCTCCTTAAAGCGGAGGTTCACCCATAGAGAACACATTTTCCCCTTAGCTTCATGCTCGTTTTGTCTAGGGGAATCGGCTAGTTGTTTTAAAATATGACCTGTACTTACCGTTTACGAGATGCATCTTCTCCGCCGCTTCCGGGTATGGGCTGCGGGACTGGGCGTTCCTTCTTGATTGACAGTCTTCCGAGAGGCTTCCGACGGTCGCATCCATCGCGTCACGATTTTCCGAAAGAAGCCGAACGTCGGTGCGCAGGCGCAGTATAGAGCCGCACCGACGTTCGGCTTCTTTCGGCTACGAGTGACGCGATGGATGCGACCGTCGGAAGCCTCTCGGAAGACTGTCAATCAAGAAGGAACGCCCGCTCCCGAAGACCCATACCCGGAAGCCGACGGAGAAGATGCATCTCGAAAACGGTAAGTACGGCTCATATTTTAAAACAAATAGCCGATTCCCCTAGACAAAACGAGCATCTATCTAAGGGGAAAAGAGAAAAAAAAATTGGGTGAACTCCCGCTTTAATTTACCTTTGTGCAACTTTTCAATCTCAAGCTACTAATACACAGCATGGTTTTCTATAATAGAGGAGCAAGTAGGTTTCTGGGAAATATGTAAAAAAAAGGAGCCTAGTTCCGCCTGCTGGCTGAAAAAGATAATATAATACAAATAGCAAGTTGCAGCATTTTAATATATAAGAAAAGAAAAAATATTTTAAATTTTATTTTTTTAGTCGTTAATGTAATAAAGAAAGAAAACATGTTCTAAGCACTATACACTCGATATACATTCTTTTAAATGTTCATTGTGTTCAAATGGCATATTGTAGATTTTATAAGTGGCTCCTGTGGAGAGCGGCCGCACCTGTCAGCACACACATCTGACGACTGAAAACCAGAAGAAATAACAAGCAGTGTACAGGAGGACCATTCCTGATGTGTGTTCCCTTTGTGTACATTGGTGACGTTCGTCGCTGTCCATGGTGCTGAACGTTATACAGTATTTCTGGCAAATCTTTACAAAAGTGCATCAGCACATGGATCGTTAGGAAGGCATTTTTGTTATTCTCTGGGTGATGGGCAGTGTGGGTGGGCTAGGGATGGGGGGGCAAGTTTTGCACCAATAGTAGATGGAGCTTGAAGTCCGAGTGAGCATGCCTACATCTGCAGGCTGTGGCAACCGTACTGGCCCTGCATCCTTTCCCATCCTTGCTTACAAGGGGCCACCCCTTTGCAGGATGAACACATCATTACCCCAACAGCTGGAAAAAGATTAACCTTTGGGGTGGATTTACTAAAAGGCAAATAGATTGTTGACTTTGCAAGGGGGTTTGCCCCAGACCTTAGAGCAGAGGTCTCCAAACTGTCTAAACAATGGGCCAGTTTACTGTCCTTCAAACTTTGAGGGGGGCATTGTGTGTAGACAATGTCCCAGCAGCAGTGGGAGTTAACAATGCCCCATTTTGGTGTCATAAAACGTAGTTTTATTGTTGGTGTAATTGGGAGGAATTGTGCCCTATTGGGGTCATTGGTAGGAATTGTGTCCCCATGTTGGTGTCATTGGGCCCCATTGTTGGTGTCATTGGGAGGAACTGTGCCCTATTGGGGGTCATTGGTAGGAATTGTGTCCCAATGTTGGTGTCATTGGGCCCCATTGTTGGTGTTATTGGGAGGAACTGTGCCCTATTGGGGTCATTGGTAGGAATTGCGTCCCAATGTTGGTGTCATTGGGCCCCATTGTTGATGTCATTGGGAGGAACTGTGCCCTATTGGGGTCATTGGTAGGAATTGTGTCCCCATGTTGGTGTCATTGGGCCCCATTGTTGGTGTCATTGGGAGGAACTGTGCCCTATTGGGGTCATTGGTAGGAATTGTGTCCCAATGTTGGTGTCATTGGACCCCATTGTTGGTGTCATTGGGAGGAACTGTGCCCTATTGGGGTCATTGGTAGGAATTGTGTCCCCATGTTGGTGTCATTGGGCCCCATTGTTGGTGTCATTGGGAGGAACTGTGCCCTATTGGGGTCATTGGTAGGAATTGTTACCCCATGTTGGTGTCATTGGGCCCCATTGTTGGTGTCATTGGGAGGAACTGTGCCCCATCGTTGGGGTCACTGGGAGGAAATGTGCCACGCCGTTGGTGTCATTAGTAGGAGTTGAGTCCTATTGTTGGTATCATCATTTTGATAAAACAGCGCCACAAGGGACAGATAAAAGCAAGCAAAAGGCCACATCTGGCCCTCTGGCCAGTGTTTGGAGACCACTTCCTTAGAGAATGGGGCAACACCATGGCTAAGTGGTTAGCACTTCCACCTGGCAGAACTTGGGTTGTCTGTAGACATGTGCACTGCCAAAAAAAATGTTAGTTTTTGTTTCATCTGCTTTTTATTTCTTTTTTTTTATTTTCATTTTTTGGGTCCTTCATTATGATCGCAATTCGTAAATTCGAAAAATCGAAGATCCGAAAATTAGAAAGAAAATTAGAAAGAATAACTAACTAATAATAAAAATTATAGGTATTAGAATTTCCTTTCAAATTTGGCTGTTAGTGAAGGTAATGAATTCGAATTTATCTGAAGGTACGAATTATCCGAAATAACAAATGCCGTATCTAAACAAATGGAACGGAACAAATTAATGGTTGGATCATCATCCATCTGTTTTTAGAGGACAGGATCAGAATGGATATCGGTGAGTGTCAATAGACACATGTGCGTTGACATCTGCCGCTCCATAGAGGGCAATAGATGGTCTAATTGGGTCCACCTGAAAAATTGACGGGCGGACCTGATCGGTCTGTAAGTGTGAAAGGGGCCTAAGAAATCCAAAGGGATAGTAGTGACTTATAGCCTTACAGACTTACAAACCTTACTCAATTATTTTCACACAATGGGTTTCTATCCTTAAAAGGCAACTCAAGCCTCGTACACACGGCCGGTTTCTGGACGGAAAACCTGTGAGGAGAGCTTTTGGCCGGGAATCCCGGCTGTGTGTATGTTCCTCGCAGTTTTTTCGACAGGAAAACTGCCCAAAAACCGCCGGACAAAAAAAGAAAACCTGCTCTCTCTTTCCCCCGGCCGACTTTTCCCCGGCAGTTTTCCTATGGGAAGAACTGCGATGAAGCATACACATGGTCGGGATTCCCGCCCAAAACTCTCATCTGAGTTTTCCAGATGGGAAAACCACTCGTGTGTACGGGGGAAAAATTACCGAGCAGGTTCTCGGTTTTCCGATGGATCTTTTCCCGTTAGGAATCCCGGTCATGTGTACGAGGCATTAGCCTAGTACCCAGGGGCGGACTGACCATTGAGTCACTCGGGCACTGCCCGAGGGCCCCATGCCACTAGGGGGCCCCATCAGGGTTGCCAGGCTCAGTAAAACCAGGGACAGTATGTAAAAATCTGTGTTTTTTTTAGATCTGTCCCTAATATGTCCGAAACCGACATGCTTTTGATGTGAAAATCCCAAGATTTTAGCTGCCCCGCCTCTGCACTGCCTCCTGGCGTGGTGGCCATCTGTAAGCCCAGCGGCCCCATAATCTTCTATTGCCTGGGGGCACCCCATGAGTTGTCAGTCCGTCCCTGCTAGTACCAGTAGGTATAGCGGTAAAAGAAAGTGCAAGTTATGTGCAACCAAAACTAAGACTCTTGCCATCCTTCATCAGTTGGTGTGAAGTGTTGGTTGTTGCCAATTCTGAGATCCTTTGGCTTTTACCTTCATCTAGATGTGTGTCAGGGATGGTAATGATAATTAGTGAAGTTGGGGGATGGTAAACACTGGGGTGGTCAGGGATTGTAATGATAATTAGTGAAGTTGGGGGATGGCAAACACTGGGGTGGTCAGGCATGGTAATGATAATTAGTGAAGTTGGGGGATGGTAAACACTGGGGTGGTCAGGGATGGTAATGATAATTAGTGAAGTTGGGGGATGGTAAACACTGGGGGTGGTCAGGGATGGTAATGATAATTAGTGAAGTTGGGGGATGGTAAACACTGGGGTGGTCAGGGATTGTAATGATAATTAGTGAAGTTGGGGGATGGCAAACACTGGGGTGGTCAGGGATGGAAATGATAATTAGTGAAGTTGGGGGATGGCAAACACTGGGGTGGTGAGGGATGGAAATGATAATTAGTGAAGTTGGGGGATGGCAAACACTGGGGTGGTCAGGGATGGAAATGATAATTAGTGAAGTTGGGGGATGGCAAACACTGGGGTGGTGAGGGATGGAAATGATAATTAGTGAAGTTGGGGGATGGCAAACACTGGGGTGGTCAGGCATGGTAATGATAATTAGTGAAGTTGGGGGATGGTAAACACTGGGGGTGGTCAGGGATGGTAATGATAATTAGTGAAGTTGGGGGATGGCAAACACTGGGGTGGTCAGGCATGGTAATGATAATTAGTGAAGTTGGGGGATGGTAAACACTGGGGGTGGTCAGGGATGGTAATGATAATTAGGGAAGTTGGGGGATGGCAAACACTGGGGTGGTCAGGGATGGAAATGATAATTAGTGAAGTTGGGGGATGGCAAACACTGGGGTGGTGAGGGATGGAAATGATAATTAGTGAAGTTGGGGGATGGCAAACACTGGGGGTGGTCAGGGATGGTAATGATAATTAGTGAAGTTGGGGGATGGTAAACACTGGGGGTGGTCAGGGATGGTAATGATAATTAGTGAAGTTGGAGGATGGTAAACACTGGGGGTGGTCAGGGATGGTAATGATAATTAGTGAAGTTGGGGGATGGTAAACACTGGGGGTGGTCAGGGATGGTAATGATAATTAGTGAAGTTGGGGGATGGTAAACACTGGGGTGGTCAGGCATGGTAATGATAATTAGTGAAGTTGGGGGATGGTAAACACTGGGGGTGGTCAGGGATGGTAATGATAATTAGTGAAGTTGGAGGATGGTAAACACTGGGGGTGGTCAGGGATGGTAATGATAATTAGTGAAGTTGGAGGATGGTAAACACTGGGGGTGGTCAGGGATGGTAATGATAATTAGTGAAGTTGGGGGATGGTAAACACTGGGGGTGGTCAGGGATGGTAATGATAATTAGTGAAGTTGGGGGATGGTAAACACTGGGGGTGGTCAGGGATGGTAATGATAATTAGTGAAGTTGGAGGATGGTAAACACTGGGGGTGGTCAGGGATGGTAATGATAATTAGTGAAGTTGGGGGATGGTAAACACTGGGGGTGGTCAGGGATGGTGATGATAATTAGTGAAGTTGGGGGATGGTAAACACTGGGGGTGGTCAGGGATGGTAATGATAATTAGTGAAGTTGGGGGATGGTAAACACTGGGGTGGTCAGGGATTGTAATGATAATTAGTGAAGTTGGGGGATGGCAAACACTGGGGTGGTCAGGGATGGAAATGATAATTAGTGAAGTTGGGGGATGGCAAACACTGGGGTGGTCAGGGATGGAAATGATAATTAGTGAAGTTGGGGGATGGCAAACACTGGGGGTGGTCAGGGATGGTAATGATAATTAGTGAAGTTGGAGGATGGTAAACACTGGGGGTGGTCAGGGATGGTAATGATAATTAGTGAAGTTGGGGGATGGTAAACACTGGGGGTGGTCAGGGATGGTAATGATAATTAGTGAAGTTGGGGGATGGCAAACACTGGGGGTGGTCAGGGATGGAAATGATAATTAGTGAAGTTGGGGGATGGTAAACACTGGGGTGGTCAGGGATGGTAATGATAATTAGTGAAGTTGGGGGATGGTAAACACTGGGGTGTCAGGGATGGTAATGATAATTAGTGAAGTTGGGGGATGGCAAACACTGGGGTGGTCAGGGATGGTAATGATAATTAGTGAAGTTGGGGGATGGTAAACACTGGGGGTGGTCAGGGATGGTAATGATAATTAGTGAAGTTGGGGGATGGCAAACACTGGGAGTGGTCAGGGATGGTGATGATAATTAGTGAAGTTGGAGGATGGCAAACACTGGGGTGTCAGGGGTGGCAATGATAATTAGTGAAGTTGGGGGATGGTAAACACTGGGGGTGGTCAGGGATGGTAATAATAATTAGTGAAGTTGGAGGATGGTAAACACTGGGGGTGGTCAGGGATGGTAATGATAATTAGTGAAGTTGGGGGATGGTAAACACTGGGGGTGGTCAGGGATGGTAATGATAATTAGTGAAGTTGGGGGATGGTAAACACTGGGGTGGTCAGGGATGGTAATGATAATTAGTGAAGTTGGGGGATGGTAAACACTGGGGGTGTCAGGGGTGGCAATGATAATTAGTGAAGTTGGTGGATGGCAAACACTGGGGGTGGTCAGGGATGGTAATAATAATTAGTGAAGTTGGTGGATGGTAAACACTGGGGGTGGTCAGGGATGGTAATGATAATTAGTGAAGTTGGAGGATGGTAAACACTGGGGGTGGTCAGGGATGGTAATGATAATTAGTGAAGTTGGGGGATGGTAAACACTGGGGTGTCAGGGATGGTAATGATAATTAGTGAAGTTGGGGGATGGCAAACACTGGGAGTGGTCAGGGATGGTGATGATAATTAGTGAAGTTGGAGGATGGCAAACACTGGGGTGTCAGGGGTGGCAATGATAATTAGTGAAGTTGGGGGATGGTAAACACTGGGGGTGGTCAGGGATGGTAATAATAATTAGTGAAGTTGGAGGATGGTAAACACTGGGGGTGGTCAGGGATGGTAATGATAATTAGTGAAGTTGGGGGATGGTAAACACTGGGGGTGGTCAGGGATGGTAATGATAATTAGTGAAGTTGGGGGATGGTAAACACTGGGGGTGGTCAGGGATGGTAATAATAATTAGTGAAGTTGGTGGATGGTAAACACTGGGGGTGGTCAGGGATGGTAATAATAATTAGTGAAGTTGGTGGATGGTAAACACTGGGGGTGGTCAGGGATGGTAATGATAATTAGTGAAGTTGGGGGATGGCAAACACTGATCTCAGAAGCGGTTTAAAATTAAGATGTCGGAGTCAAAAATGACTCCTAGATATTTGATGGTGCTGGGGGTAATGGTCTGTCCAAATATCGGCGGGGCGGCCATGTCGCCCTGTCCGATCTCTTTGTGTTTGCATGGACCAGAAGGAGTTCTGTTTTTGAACCATTGAGTTTGAGGTGACTCTCCGTCATCCAGTCCAGTTGGTTTTTGATCACAGAATGGATGACATTTCCACCCTCTCCCTCAATAATCAGATCCCGGTGGAATTGTCCTTTAAATGGGAACATACGTTTTGGGTACCAAGTACATTTCAATAATAACAGGACAAAGATGGAGCTACTAGAATATAAATTAACTTACTTTTTGCATTTTCTTCTTCTCATGAAAATGAAATAATATTCAGAAGTGTCTATCTCGGTTCACATGGCTTAATTGGCATGAGCTTTGACAGAGGGGACTTTGACGCATGACTCAGCATCAATTTAGCCTGAAACATATGTAAATCAGCTAACGTAATTCCATATGGATGACTTTTATAGGAATTCAACCAGTCTATAGCAGATCGTGATATATTACATCTTTTGACAAGGCAGTTGTCAGCCAGCTGGACACACAGGAGGGTTTGGGAAAACAGTGATACCCTTTAGAGTGATATGAATAGTTAAACCTTATATAAAATATTGGGTAACATAGGGAAGGAGCAGTTCCCCTTTCAAGTTTTTATTGCTGCCTGTTTCCCCACAAGTTAAAGGGGTTGAAAAGGTTCTTTTTTTATTTTCTAAATAGGTGTCTTTAAGCTTCACTTACCTTTTCTATTCAATTTCCCTTCTAATAACCAGATTCAGAGAGAGTTGGGCCGGCGTATCAGTAGATATGCCGACCTAACTCTGAATCTGCGCCGTCCTAAGTTTAAGTGTATTCTCAAACTGAGATACACTTAAACCTAGCTAAGATACGACGGCTTACGCCGTCGTACCTTAGGGTGCAATTTTTCCTTTGGCCGCTAGGTGGCGCTTCCGTTGAGTTCGGTGTAGAATATGTAAATGCCTAGATACGCCGATTCACGAACGTACGTGCGCCCGTCGCAGTAAAGATACGCCGTTTACGTAAGGCATTTTCCGGCGTAAAGTTATTCCATCAAATAGCTGGCCTAGTCAATGTTAAGTATGGCCGTCGTTCCCGCGTCAAAATTTGAAAATTTGACGTAGTTTGCGTAAGTCGTCCGTGAATAGGGCTGGACGTAATTTACGTTCACGTCGAAAACAATACGTCCTTGCGGCGTACTTTGGAGCAATGCACACTGGGATATGTACACGGACGGCGGCCGTTCCTAAAAAACGTCAATCACGTCGGGTCACCCCCCATTAACATAAAACACGCCCCCTCATCCTCATTTGAATTAGGCCCGCTTACGCCGGCCACATTTACGCTACGCCGCCGTAAGTTAGGAGGCAAGTACTTTGTGAATACAGTACTTGCCTCTCTAAATTAAGGCGGCGTAGCGTAAATACGATACGCTATGCCGCCTTAAAGATGCGCGCCCCTACCTGAATCTGGCTATAAATGTTTTATTTCTTTGTCTGAATTTCTCACTTCCTGTTCCTCCTCAGTAAGCTTGCCCCCATCATCCGAGCCCTTCTGGCTCACCCCCTCCCTTGGGACTACATCCCCACGGGTAGACAATGTGAACACGGAGCCTATTGCCAGCAACCCCACTGTTTGAATCAGTGCGACGCTGACTTTGCGGTGCTGCACCGATTCACAAAAGTTGTTCCTGCGCTACTTTTGGCAACTTCGGAGGGCGATTTCAATAGCCATCTGTGCATGAACCCGCATAGATGTCTTTCAAATTGCCCCCAAAGTCGGACTGAAATGCTGGTTTGAAATCGCGCGAGTTCAGCCGAACTCGCGCGATTTCAAACTGGCCCTCAGAGTGAACCTGGGCTCATTGTGAGTAAGTGAGTGAATAACTTATATAGCGCTACAAATGCGAACTGAATCGCCTCAAGGCGCTTGGCATCCATTTTCCTTCTATTTAGTCTTCAGAAAAGGTGGGTCTTGAGTTTTTTTCTGAAGGCCTGGGGATTCTCTTCCATTCGTAAATGAGTTGGTAATGAGTTCCACAGTCGGGGTCCTTGGACTGCAAATCTTCGTTCTCCTTTGCTCTTGTAGCGCGCCTTAGGGATTTGTAGTAGATTTTGGTTGGCTGATCGGAGAAAGCGATTGGGGTTGTGGTATTTTATTTTCCCACATAGATATTGGGGGGCGATGCCTTGTACACACTTGTGCGTCAGCCAGAGGGCCTTGAATGTGATTCGGTCCTTGACAGGCAGCCAGTGAAGGGACCTCAGGGTGGGGGAAATTGATTCCCAGGGATTTTTGCCTGTTACCAGTCGCGCTGCCGTGTTCTGGACGACTTGCAGACGGGCAATCTGGTATTTTGGGAGACCTAAGTACAGGGAGTTAGCATAATCGAGCTTGGATTAGTGTTCCTACTACTACTGCGGTATCTTTTTTTGGAATGAAGGGCACGAGTCTTCTTAGTAGACGCAGGAGATGGTGGGATCCACTGATTACTGACCCAATTTGAGCATCCATTGTCATGTCGGAATCAAAAATGACTCCTAGACTTTTGACTTTGGTGCTGGGGGTAATGGTCTGTCCAAATATCGGCGGGGCGACCATGTCGTCCTGTCCGATCTCTTTGTGTTTGCATGGACCAGAAGCAGTTCTGTTTTTGAACCATAGAGTTTGAGGTGACTCTCCGTCATCCAGTTGTCTATCAGAGTGAGGAATTTTTCTAGTCCGAGGTGTTGGACCTTTTTGATGTTTATACGAAAGTAAAGCTGAGTATCATCGGCGTAGGAATGGTAGAGTAGATCCTGGTTACTGATAATTTTGATGAGTGGGCGAAGGTAAATGTTGAATAGCACGGGTGACAGTGGGGACCCTTGAGGGACTCCACATGTCAGAGTACGCGCGTCTGAAGTGAAAGGTTCTAGTTTCACTATCTGGGATCGATTTTCCAGAAATGATGAGAACCAGGGTAGATCTGAGTCTGCCACTCTGGCTACTTCTGTGAGCCGAGTCAGCAAGATTTTGTGATCTACTGTGTCAAACGCCGCACTAAGGTCTAGCAGTATCAGAAAACAAGATTCTCCTTCGTCTGCTGCTTCGAGAGCATCATCCCATATTTTGAGAAGTGCTGTTTCCGTGCCATGACCTGGCCGCAAACCCGATTGTAGTGGGTCCAGTAATTTATGGGTGTCTAAATGCTGTTGTAGCTGTTGTACTACAACTTTCTCCATGACCTTGGAGAAAACGTTGAGACCTGTTATAGGTCGACGGTGGCTTGGGTTTTTTGGGTCGAGATTTTTTTTTTTTTTAAATGGGTTTTATTACGCCTTGTTTTAGGGAGGTTGGCACCATGCCTTCCTTAAATGATTGGTTCATGAGGTGCGAGACCGCGGGCACCAATGTCTCGGCACATTCTTTCAGCAGTTTTGTGGGAATGATGTCATTCGGCGCTGTTCTGTCCCGCAGGCTACCGATGATTTTTGGTGTTGTCGATGTCAAAGCCTAATTTAACAAGCTGAAGTTAGAAGCTGATTGGCTACCATGCACAGCCGCACCAGATTCTGGGTGCACCAGGTTTAGTAAATCTCCCTCCCAAGGTTCCATAAACAGCAAGCAAGCTTTAACACATTTAGGGCGGACAAATACTTCTTCCCACCATACTAATGCTTTGCAAATATCCTCCTAACAGGGATCAGTCTCATAACCATTGTTTCAACTCTCTCTGCTACCTGACTCCAAGTTGCTGGTCTGGGGAGGGGTCAGCAAGGTTAACCAAAGACCCAAAAGTCTTATCCCCTGGTGTCTCTGATGATCATCAGAGGGCAGAGCAAGACGTGGGGTGCAATATAGAGCCTCTCTCCCAATGACCCCCCCCCCCCCCCATCCACAACCCACCAGCCTGGTCATGCTCTATTTCCTTTGGGGTTCAGTAGGTGGGGCTCACCTGGCTGTTGTTGAAAGGGGTGCCAGCTGTGCAGAAGAAGGTTGCACCACCATACCCCCCCCCCCATATCTACACCCCTGGCCTCAGTGAATGTGTAGTAGATAAGCTACTGTAGTACACGTTTTGAGCTAGGAGGAAGAGAACTAGGAGGGGAGACTTGAGGGATTTGAGGGGTAGAGGATTTGTGCTAGAAGGGGTTATTTTAGGGGGGGCATTTGTGATGGGGAGATTTTAGTAGGGGAACCTGATTTGAACTGGGTGTAGGGGGAATTTATGCTTAGAGCAGGGTTCTCCAAACTGTGGCCCGAGGGCCGGATGCGGCCCTTTGCTAGCCTTCATCCGGCCCTTGAGACAGTATTGCTCCCAACGTTATGAGGCACTATTCCTCCCAATGGCACCAAGAATGGGACAAAATTTCTTAGACTAATAGCAATGATGGAGCACTATTCCTCCTCCTACTGCCCACCAACACTGGGGCCATGTTTATTCTCACTGATGCTCGGCCCTGGGGCATTTTGTACCCTGACTGGTCAGAATCCGGCCCCCCTGAAGTCTGAAAGACCGTAAACTGGCCCTCTGCTTGAAAAGTATGGAGACCCCTGGCTTAGAGGATAAGCATGCAGATTAGTGCTACATTTTGTGGGGGGGTTCGCTAACACATAATGCTGATACATCTTGGGGGGGGGGGGGGTGCAGTTTGGCATGTCCACCCTATGCTCTAGAAGACCTTGTCCCGGCGCTGCATATCCTCAAGACAGGGCTTTCCAAACATCAAAGCAGCCTTTATTCTTTTTTTTGTATTTGAAAGAGTCACTCCAGAGCCGAGATCCCTCTTAAGGTTGTGGAATGAAATGGCATGAATGAAATGGAATGAAATGACAATAACCTCAGTCCTACTTCAAGAATGTTGCAGCAGCTCCCCTCATTCATACAAGAAGCTGCGCCTTTCGCTGCAGCTGACATGTCTTATTTCTCCTCTGCTGACATTCACAATATCACTTTTTATAGAAGAAACACATTATCAGTCTGCCATCTAACACAGTGGGCGGATAACGTGACCCTTTTCAACTTCACGCTCATCAGTTTAACCTCTGTGCCGCGCCAGATAAAGATTAAATAAAAATCAAACTTTGCAAAGGATTCCATTAAGCTTTAAAACCTGCGTTGACTCACAACTCCATTTTATATACAAATAGAAATAAAACAAGATGAAAGAAAACAGCACTCAAAGCTTGCAGGGGTTGTGAACGAATGTTTGTATGCCCATTATCCAAACAAGGCTTGTATTAACTGACGAATGCTGGTGAACAAAAACAAAATGAGCGCAAATATATGTAATGAGGCGAGAACGCGTACATAGGCAGCCAACCCTTGGCTTAATAAACTTTGCTTTACTAAAGCGTATTAAAAAAAATATATATATATATATATATATATATATATATATATATATATATATATATATATGAACATATATGATGTAGTATATCAATAGAATTAACAGGGCGGTTTTGTTTTTCTGAGTTCCTTCTGTAACTTTGTTTTATTACCTGGAGAAAGGAAGGGACTAATGGAACTTTTAAGGGTGCTTAATGCAAACAATGATACACTGTATTAATAATTCATGATTTATTGATTCACAATGTTAAAAACATTTCATAATAAAATCATACATATTCTTAACATGGTTTTGTTGTTCTTATTTCTATAAAACAGCATAAACTCCCAACATGTTTCGCCCTTTAGGTCTTCTTCAGGGGGGGTAATAACTGCTAATGATCTGAAAACATATACTATATCAAAATATGATATGGTTTCATAAGAGACAGAGAGCCACATAATCCAAGCACACATATTTTATGTTTACACGTAAGTTGGCTGTCATCTCCTCTGATGATTCAGGTGCCCTTGTGTGGTTCTTCTTAACATTACACATTTTGGTCTTCTGGTACCTCCTGTGGTCACACGCAAGCCGGGGGTGACAGACTCCCTGGCACCCGACGTGGGTGCTTCCGCCAAGATACAGCTTCCCCCACTCTGAAACCAGGAACCAGGTATTATAGCTGAGAATTGCACCCAAGAACTAGACGGCACTAGCGTAGGTGCAAACTGGAACTGACTTTATTGTAAATTCACACAGAATATATACCACACAAGATCAGGTAAAAGCTTGATCACAGTATCCTAAACAGTGCAAATTGTAAACAGTAATGTCAGTACATCTAATGAACAGCTAAAATAAACATAAACAGTAAGCTAATTAACAACTAGTCACCTAGACAAGCCTATGTGTCAGTGCCCACCCAGAATGTTCTACACCAGTATTCAAGAAGACCCAGGGCTTTCCAAATTTCATTAACCAGTTTTCTCTTCACATACATCTTCTCATTTAGTTTCAAGTTGTCCGAGACCATCATGGCTTTCTTGACTGTTAAATGTGGTAATGCCATCTTGCATTATATAATAGAACATATTCCTGATTCTTGTAGCTCCCTCAAATGCTAGGGCCCATGGTCAGTAGGCAAGAGGCTACCCTGCAGCCCCCCCAAAAGCCCCTGTCCTAGTTGTGTCTGTCAGCCCCGGTATTTGACATTGTTATGAAACCTATACATTTTCTTAATATTTGATATCATATAGGTTTTCAGATCATTAGCAGATATTTCTTCCCCTGAAGAAGCCCTCAAGGGCAAAACATGTTGAGAGTTTATGCTGTTTTACAGCTATGGAAATAAGAACGACAAGACCATTATGAAATGTTTTTAACATTGGGAATCAATATTTAATGAATTTTTAATACAGTTTATCATTGTTTTTTTGTACCAAGTGATGTGGTGCTCTCAAGTTGTGCCTCACTCATTCAAACTCATAAACCAATTGTTTTATTACGTGTCGATCCTACCAGTAGATCCATTATTTTTTAAGAAGTAGTTAAATGTTTTTTCTAAAAACAAAAAATATAATGGATTGCTCAATTTTTCAAAACATGTTAGCAAATTAAGGCAAAAATCTCTCCCTGGCATTATAAGTCATAGAGGAATTATTTCCAAATTGCTGATTTATATTGGTATATACCAAGTGCAGCCAATCTGTTGCTCAAAATACAACTGCTTTCATAGGAAGGATTAGGAGAGCTCAGATTACACACATACAGCCGAATGACTTTGAAGAGAGACACAGTCTCTCCATTTTTCCCAGCCAAGACAGATCTGTCTTAATAATTGGAAAGCCTATCATGTACAGGTGCCCTGATTTGGATTTGAAGATTTCCTCTTACCGCCTGTTATAGTGACAGCTGTTAAATATTAAATTTCCCATCATTTTCTGTCACCGTGACAATGGTCGACAAGACAAAACAAAGAGGGTGAATCTTCCCGAAGAAAACACAGACAGCGATAAATATCGTCTAGAGTTAGGCTTGTGGAGCACTGAACTCCAATCTCGGCGAAGGTTTCCGGGTGATTCAGAAAATTGGTAATGTGTGGAAGGTCTCTAAAGCCCAGTGGAACTCCAACTGGCTCCCTGGGAAGGTCAGTTTAAGTGAGTGGAAAGATGAAAGCGCCAAGCCATAGGGATTGTCCCGATATTTTGTATTTGTTAACAATTAACGTTTATCAAGATTCTGGGGTTATACACGAGTCCCTCTCATTAAAAAACACAGCAAAAAAAACAGCAAAACACTGTAATGAGAGGCACTAGTAGGGAAGGACCTAAATACCCTCCCAGTAGCCAGCATCAGGTAGAAACTGATTACTGGGATCTGCTGGCGGCTGGGAGACACCTGCTAGTGGACACCAAAACTACAACCCTCCACCCAGGAAACCACAGTGCCACCAGCAGGTGATCCAGGTCCTGACATAAATGCTCGTTCAAACAAGTTGTCTGATATCCATTGCTTTTCAAGCTACTTGTGTCTTACACGTACCTGGTTAGAGGTTGAAGTGACAAGAGGGCTCACCTTACAGCTCTGGTCCAATCACCCCTGGAGATGGTGATAGATAGTGAAGGGACACAAAGTGACATGAGTCCTGAGAGTCCAGTCCACAGTGATCACTTCTGCTGGGTAACTTGGCAGACGCTCGCAGACTGTTGAGGAGATCACTGGAGAACCAGGCTAAGTAGTCATGGAAGTGTAGTCTTGAACTTCAGTTGACCAAGGCACCAGAACCCACCACAGGTTGGAGGCAGAACCTGAGGCGACTAATGGCTGACAGCCCTGAAGACAGGTATCAGGCAAGATGGAAGGCAGAGGCATAGTCAAGAGGTGAGCCAAGGTCAGCAATGGGTAATCAACAGGATCGTGGTAAAGAAGCAAGCTAAGGTCAGCAACGAGTTGTCAGCAGGATTGCGGCCGGTCAATAAGCAAGCTGAGGTCAGAATCGAACCAGGTCACAAAAGGAAATCAAAGCACATACTGTAAGAGTCCAGAGACAAGCCAGGTCAACAACAAGAAATCAGGAGTAATGGTGGATTCAGGAAACAGGTAACAGCTAAAGAACATCCAGCAACCTCCTGTTTCAGCACCCTTCTTTAAATAGGCCATCCGTAACCATGTCTGAAATCAAGCAGACATTCATACTACCTATCCACATGCTTTGTAGATGATCACACCCATGTAACCTGCTCACCAACAAGCCATCCTGACAGTGTATAACCCCTGGAATGTGTTGGATGTCCACATTTGATAGATTCTTCTAGTACAGGGGTCTTCAAACTTTCTAAACAAAGGGCCAGTTTATTGTCCTTCAGACTTTATGGCCGCCGAGCTGTGGCCAGTAGAATAGGGTTTGGCATCCGTGGGAGTGTCCCAGGCTTGGTGGTCAGTGGGATAAAAAAAATGGCAAAGCACCCGTGGTCAGTAGGAGAAGGAATAATGTCTCATCGTTGATGTCAGTGGGAGAAATGGTGGCCCCATCGCTGGTGTTGGTGTCAGTGGGAGAAACAGTATCCCATTGTTGGTGTCAGTGGAAGCAATAGCGCCTCATATCATTGGGATTAACAGTGCCCCAAGGCCAGATGAAGGCGGGAAAAGGGCCACTACTGGCCCATGGGCTGCAGTTTGGAGACCACTGCTCTAGTGTGATAAATAAAAATGATATCTGAACTGAATCAGAATCTCTGCCTTGAAGCTCTCATCCTTTTATCCACTTGGGCATGAAAAATCTCTCCCACACCCTATCCAATTGTATAAATAGTTGTACCTTGGGATTTACTTTAATATACGTGTAATAGTTATACTGTAATGCCGCGTACACACGGTCGGGAATTTCCGATGAAAAAAGCCTGACGGAATTTTTTCTTCGGATATTCCGACCGTGTGTGGGCCCCATCTGATTTTTTTTCGTTGGAGTTTAGAAATAGAACATGTTTTTATTTTTTTCCGATGGAAAAAATTCCTATCGGAAATTCTTATTGTCTGTGTGGAACTCCGACGGGGAAAAAACCCACGCATGCTCAGAATCAAGTCGACGCATGCTCGGAAGCATTGAACTTCATTTTTCATGGCTCGTCGTAGTCTTTTACGTCACCACGTTTTGGACGGCCGGAATTTAGTCTGAGGCCCCGTACACACGACAGAGGACGTCGAGTTCCTCGTCGAGTTTTGGGATGAAGCCGCCGAGGAGCTCGGCGGGCCGCCTTCTCCCATAGAACAACGAGAAAATAGAGAACATGTTCTCTATTTTCTCGTCGAGCTCCTCGGCGGCTCCATCGATCCAAAACTGTACAGAAGACAGAGTTTCTCGGCAGAATCCGGGTTTTGACCGAGTTTCTCGGTGAATTCTGCTGAGAAACTCTGTCGTGTGTACGGGGCCTGACACTGTGTATGCAACACAGCTTAAATGGAACATTCCATCAGTTTTTATCCCATCGGAAATTCCGATCGTTTGTACGGGGCATTAGTCTACTTTAAATAAGTAATGTGCTGTATCTCCATTGATCCTTCCAAGTTCAAGTAGAAAAGACGCTGCATATAAAACATTACAGCAAACATCAAAAACACATAGGCAGATAACAGTAATTGTATAAATAAGACACTCAAAAAAGACAAAATATTCAGGCAACCAGGTCAGAGACGAAAGCAGAGAATAAAGTTATTGCCGAGGGTGATGAAAAAAAAACTTTTTTCAAGGGGCGTTCTGGGGAAAGGTTTTTCCTTTTTTTATTTATTTTTTATTTCATTCTGTGCTTGGATTTTCTAAAAATAAGAACACACCCGTGGCCACTTTCAGTACAAGTAAGCCTCAGCTATTGGTATTCATTACCCAAAATCTCTCCAATTTAAAGTCTAGCTGAAAAGCCAGCTCTTAAAATAATCATCTGCTTTAATTATTTATGCTTAGTCTGCATGCACTCAATATGTACTTGACCCGAATGCCTCGCATTTAATCAAACCTGTACAGTGTTTTCAGGTTCCCTGCTGTACCACGTGGGATTCAATTTCCTATGTTAAAAGAGAACTCTACTAATTGCTCGGGGGATTCAAATATTTGTACTTGTTTGTCGAAACTTCTTTGCCTCGGCATGCCGGAGCAGATCTGAATAATGAGAGAAGAAAAAAGTAATTCTATGGTATATTGCATACTTTTTTCTTTTTTACGTCTGCCATATTTTTATTTTCCTCAGTGTGTGTAAGTATACAAATACAAAAAACATCAAGTGACAACAAATTGCCCCCTCGTGACCTGAACTATAGTTAGGACCTTACATTATATAACTGGCTCAATGAACCTGAAGTATAAATATACAATTCCATATAAATAAGTAGCATAGTCTAAATACTGTAGCTTAACCACTTACGCCCCGGACCTTTAGGCAGCTAAAGGACCTGGACAGTTTTTGCGATTCGGCACTGCGTCGCTTTAATTGACAATTGCGCGGTCGTGCGACGCGGCTCCCAAACAAAATTGGCGTCCTTTTTGATCATCTCTGCGGTTTTTATTTTTTGCTCTATAAACAAAAATAGAGCGACAATTTTGAAAAAAATTCAATATTTTTTACTTTTTTCTATAATAAATATCCCCCAAAAATATATAAAACATTATTTTTTTTCCTCAGTTTAGGCCGATACGTATTCTTCTACCTATTTTTGGTAAAAAAAATTGTAATAAGCGTTTATCGATTGGTTTGCGTAAAATTGATAGCGTTTACAAAAAAGGGAATAGTTTTATTGCATTTTTATAAAAACATTTTTTTTTTTACTACTAATGGCGGCGATCAGCGATTTTTTTCGTGACCGCGACATTATGGCGGACACATCGGACAATTTTGACACATTTTTGGGACCATTGTCATTTTCAAATGCTATAAAAATGCTATAAAAATGCATTGTTTACTGTGAAAATTACAATTGCAGTTTGGGAGTTAACCACAAGGGGGCGCTGTAGGAGTTATGTGTGACCTCATATGTATTTCTAACTGTAGGGGGCGGGGCTGGACGTGTGATGTCATTGATCGCCTTTCCCTATATCAGGGAACAGACGATCAATGACAGCGCCACAGTGAAGAACGGGGAAGGTGTGTTTACACATAGCTTCAGCTCCGGGGACCGATCGCGGGACTCCGGCGGCGATCGGGTCCACAGGTGCCACGGAGCTTCGGACCGGGTCGCGGGCGCGCGACCGCGACCCACGGCTGGGCACTTAAAGAGGACGTACAGGTATGTGCTTGTGCCCAGCCGTGCTATTCTGTCAACGTATATGTGCAGGAGGCGGTCCTTAAGTGGTAGTGTTAGTCCGTAGGGTTCAATATTGAGTTGGCCCCGCCCTTTGCAGCTATAACAGCTTCACCTCTTCTGGGAAGGCCGCCCACAAGGTTTAGGAGGGTGTCTATGGGAATGTTTGATCATTCTTCCAGAAGCGCATTTGTGAGGTCAGGCAGTGATGTTGGATGAGAATGCCTGGCTCCCGGTCTCCGCTTTAATTAATCCCAAAGGTGTTCTATTGGGTTGAGGTTAAACCAGTCAAGTTCCTCCACCCCAAACTCACTTATTCATGACCTTATGGACCTTGCTTTGTGCACTGGTCCGAATCATTTGTGAGGTCAGGCGCCAATGTTGGACGAGAAGACCTGGCTCACAGTCTCTTTAATTCATCCCCAAGTTTGAGGTCAGGACTTTGTGCAGGCCAGTCAAGTTCCTCCACCCCAAACTCGCTCATCCATGTCCAAGGCCCTTTGACTGGCAGGATCACCAGAGCAAAAGAAAATTGGGGGAGAGACGGAGCACTTACTACCAAATTGTGAGCCACAAACCCGATTGGTTGTTTGGATCAGCGCGTAAGATGCTGCTGCACTGGGAAAATGACAACTGAAATTTGATTGGCTGCCACAAACGTAAAGTAGTAAATATTACTTCTACTCTTTTATCCGCCAAGTAAACTGAGAAAAAAAACTTAATGATCCATCTGCTTCTTTTTCTGCTACATTACAAAAAAACTCTTCTTGTATAAAAAAATATCCGAGCAGTGAAAGGAGAGATGTGAAATATTCAGTTGCGTTATTCAATGTCTCTATGATAAATGAAAAGCAAAATAGGTTAGACAGAAGAACCATTAATCACAAAAGGAGTGCATTTGTCATTGAATTTTAAGAGTTAGGGCCATACATTGTGAATAGAGGGTGAAAAAAAAGCTATAAAACTAAGTATTCACGCAGCATTTAAAGGCCAACCCCACCCGAAAATATTCCAGTTTTGGGGGGACATGAATCACCCAATTTCTTATTTCTCATGAATACTTGAATGGTGATATTTCTCCCACAAGCCTGTAAAGATGGGGGTCAATCTTATAACTCGGGAAGGTGAGGCCATCACTTGGCTTTGTATTGGCTCCAGCTGTTGGGAAGAACTGTGAGTCCTGCTGGAGAAACGACTGGAGTGAAGTTGGTTGTGGTTCCTTTTCCGGGCAAAACTAGAATTTGAAGGCAAATTAAAATTGAAGTCCTTCAGACTGTGAAGGTTTTCCTTAATCCAAGTCATGGTGTAGTTGCAGAGGCGGCTCTGGGCCTTGTGAGGCCTTAGGCAAAACTTGACATGGGACCCCACTCACACCCATGATGGGAAAAATAATTCAAAGACAAGAGCCTCTTCCCCACAACCCTGGCCGGTGGTTGTGGGGGTCTTCGGGCAGGGGGCTTATCGGAATCTGGAAGCCCCCTTTAACCAGACGGCCCCCAGATCCTGCTCTTTAATAACTAATGGGCGGGGGCCACCCGGTGATGTAACCTAGTGAACCTGCCCCCTTGTGATGTTATTGACTGAAGGCATGCGGGGTCATTGAAGGGATGGTGTCACCGATATATTTTTCTTTTTAGACACACGCCCCCTTCTATGACACTGCAGTGAGGCGAGCCTCCACTGCAGCATTTTTATTGGACAGCTGGGACCAATGGTACTTTACCATTGGTCCAGGGCTCCAAGCTGTCCATTAAGCTCAGTGCTTCTGACAAGAAGTGAGAGGCACTGTGAGCTCATTCCTCTCAGTCTGCTGCAAACAGAGTGTGCCAGCTTGTATTTAAACTGGCCGCTCTGTATGTAGCTTCTGACAGGCTGCGCAAGAAACCTTGTATGTCCAAAGCTATAGGTTGCAGGAGCCCCAAATTTTGGGGTCTCTGTGACCCCAGGTCGCTGAGCTACGACCCTCAAAGCTTGATTCTTTTGGTATTTTTTTATTTAATGTTCATGGCAGGTGAACCTCTGCCTCACCTGCCTCCCCTGACTGCACGTCCCTGATTCCATCTACGTGTTTGGCTTAAATTCCTCATTTTGGTAAATTCGGTTTTCTCCAGGGAAGAGTTAATGCCTCTCCTGTGGTGCTTCTCTGTCGTCGCCGAGCTCCTTCCTCATCGCCGCTGATTCCCGCGGCTGGTTATAATTCTGAAAGGTAGAATTATGGGCCGTAATTTCCAGATCCGTGTTGCAAATAGAGCCGCAAACCCTTGATTTAAAGCAATATTTATGCTCTTAGGTGAACTTTGGGATAATGGAATCAGTCCAGAAAGCAGTGATAAATCGAGAGGGTCATAATCATAATGAAGTGCGAGCAGCGGAGGAGGGGGAGGGGCTGAGCTCTGTTTGTACACATGCACAATATATATGGAATTTATACACAGAATATACTGTTTAGTCTGAAGCTTTTATTGTCCTTTTTTTTTTATATTTTTGCTGGGCTGTGTTTATTAATCATGGTTAGGGAAAAGGCCAAGTCGATTGGGTAAAACAGAGAATCTAAAGCTCAACTACGGGATCAGCAAATTATGTCTAAATTCATTCATCATGTGTATTCTTTGTGAATCTCGGTGATCTTTGTGTATTTCTTCCAGATCTGTGCAGTAATCCAGTGTGAGACTTCCTGTAATAAAGACCGCTCACTGCTGCTCCCTCTCCTTGTGTAGGGGGACTGGTCTTGTCTCCGCCCCCTTCTATAATTTTCTGCAGGCACCCTGTAGTGGGTGGAGCCTGCTGGATCCCTCCGACAGCTCTGCTCTCTTTCTTCTTATGCAGGGTGACTGGTCTTGTCTCCGCCCCTCTTCTATAGTTTTCTGCAGGCAGACTGTAGTTTGTGGAGCCTGCTGGGTCCTTCCCACAACTCTCTCTCCCCTTATGCAGTGTGACTTGTCTTGTCTCCGCCCCCCTCCTGTAGTTTTCTACAAGCAGCCCGTAGTAGGTGGAGCCTGCTGGGTCCTTCCCACAACTCTCTCTCCCCTTATGCAGTGTCACTTGTCTTGTCTCTGCCCCCCTCCTGTAGTTTTCTACAAGCAGCCTGTAGTAGGTGGAGCCTGCTGGGTCCCTCCCACAACTCTCTCTCCCCTTATGCAGTGTGACTTGTCTTGTCTCCGCCCCCCTCCTGTAGTTTTCTACAATCAGTCTGTAGTAGGTGGAGCCTGCTGGGTCCCTCCCACAACTCTCTCTCTCCTTATGCAGTGTGACTTGTCTTGTCTCCGCCCCCCTCCTATAGTTTTCTACAAGCAGCCTGTAGTAGGTGGAGCCTGCTGGGTCCCTCCCACAGCTCTGCTCTCTCTCCTTTTGCAGGGTGACTGGTCTTGTCTCCACCCCCTCCTGTAATTTTCTGCAGGCAGCCTGTAGTGGGTGGGGCCTACTGGATCTCTCGCTCTGCTCTCTCTCCTTGGGGACAAAAGAGTATGAACATCCACGCAAGCCATATTAGCGTTGCCAACATTCCTGATATAAGTATAAAGAAAGAAGTACCCCCCCTCGTGTTGGCGGGCGTTTGTGTCTCTGCTCGCGAGCTTATTTGCTTGAATAGGTTGCGTTAGGAGAGGTTACAGCAGTGACTCTGTCCATTAAGAGCGCTAGAGCGCCGCCTCCTCTATCTACAGCCGCCCCCCCCCCATGCTCTATCCAATCCATGGCCGCCACCCCCTATTCATGCGTCCACCCATTTCAGGACGCCGGGCACATGGATTACAGCAGCTGGGGTGCTTTTTTGAAGCACCCAATTAGAGCCATAGGCACGAAAGCCAGAAAACACACAAATCCCTGTTCTGTCAGGGGTGAGGAGACATATTGTTTGTTCCTAGTAAGTAGAAACAGCAATATATCTCCTCCCCCAGTCAGTCCCATCCCCCCCACAGTTAGAAACACTAACTAGGGAACACATTTAACCCCTTGATTGCCCCCCTAGTGTTAACCCCTTCTCTACCAGTGACATTTACACGGTAATCAGTGCATTTTTATAGCACTAATCACTGAAGAAAGGGACGATGGTCCCAAAAATGTGTCAAAAGTGTCCAATAATGTCGCAGTACCGATAAAAATCGCAGATCGCCGGCAGGAACGAACCTTCTGCCTGGTGTAAAAATGCACATATTACTCCTTATCAGCTTTGCAGAGTGATAGGCCGTCCTTTTGCTCCGAGGATTTGTAAGTCTGTCCGGTGGCTTCCAGATCTGCGCTGTGTTGGAATCCCGTCTCCAGGATTTCCCTCTGACTTTTTTTGCTATCTATTTTCTGCATTCCCCTCCAACTTATAATTAGCACCTCATTATCCAGCAGCTGAATTTATTACCCTAACGGGCCGAATAATCAATCACATAAGAGTTTATTATGTAAATCATAGCTCATCTCTGTGTTTTACTACAAAACTTCCTATGTTTTACAATTTAGGGAACTGCTAAATAAGCACCATCCTTCCCATAAAACGTACTCTAGACTTGGGGAAAGGATTCGGCTTTTTTATGGTGTTAATAATATTTAAAAAAAGGACAAATCAGGCCTTACTGAAGTCGGAGCAATTAGTGATTACAGCAGCCAATCAGATTCTCACCTAAATGTTACTGGGCAGAATAAGAACAAAAGAGCATGATTGGTCGTACAAGATGAGATGGACCCCTTGTGTTTTTCTCAGCTATAAAGCAAGAAATGTTTGGGTGGCGTAGGGCAGGATCGGGAGAGACAGAAGCAGCACAAGAAGCCAACAATTGGAGAATATGCTGATAAGAAGAGAGAGCAGAGTGCCAGAAAGGAGCTGCTTCTCATTCTGCTGTCCAATCACAGGCTGGGGGAGGGACAAGACCTGAAAGTGTTACTGAACCGCAACAAAGTAAAATCAGGTCTCCTCCCCTGCCAGACAGGGCTGTTCTGGGTTTGGCAGAGCTGTGTAAATCTCAGGACTGGATGGATAGAAATACAAATAACTTTGGTGTGTAAAACAGCTCCTTGATCTGTATTTCTTCTGCTCAGTGTTAGTAGAATTCCCTTTTATTGTAACCTTAGTATATTTAATACTCAATTGGTAAAGAACTATGTTGTTGGGAACATAGCGTGTGTGTTGAGAGGCAATGTCTCCCTCTCTCTCTCATTCTCTTTCTCTCTCTCTCTCTCTCTCTCTCTCTCTCTCTCTTTCTCTCTCTCTCTTGTTCTCTCTCTCTATCTCTCTCATTCTCTCTCTCGTTCTCTTACTCTATCTCATTCTCTCTCTCGTTCTTTCTCTCTCTCTCACTCCCCCCCCCCCCCATCGTTCTTTCTCTCTCTCTCACTTTCTCTCTCGTTCTCGTACTCTCTCTCGTACTCTCTCTCTCTCTCGTTCTCTCTCTCTCGTTCTCGTACTCTCTCTCGTACCCTCTCTCTCGTTCTCTCTCTCTCGTTCTCTCTCTCTCGTTCTCTCTCTCTCATTCTCGTACTCTCTCTCGTACTCTCTCTCTCGTTCTCGTACTCTCTCTCGTACTCTCTCTCGTTCTCTCTCTCTCGTTCTCTCTCTCGTTCTCTCTCTCTCGTTCTCTCTCTCTCTCGTACTCTCTCTCGTTCTCTCTCTCTCTCTCTCGTTCTCTCTCTCTCGTTCTCGTACTCTCTCTCGTACTCTCTCTCGTTCTCTCTCTCTCGTTCTCTCTCTCTTACTCTCTCTCGTACTCTCTCACGTTCTCTCTCTCGTTCTCTCTCTCGTACTCTCTCTCGTTCTCTCTCTCTTGTTCTCTCTCGTACTCTCTCTCGTTCTCTCTCTCTCTTGTTCTCTCTCTCTCGTACCATCTCTTGTACTCTCTCTCGTACTCTCTCTCGTTCTCTCTCTCTCTTGTTCTCGCTCTCTCGTACTCTCTCTCGTACTCTCTCTCGTTCTCGTACCCTCTCTCGTTCTCTCTCTCTCGTTCTCGTACTCTCTCTCGTTCTCTCTCTCTCGTTCTCTCTCTCTCTCTCTCGATCGCTCTCTCTTTCTCTCTTTCTCCCTCTCTCCTTTTCTCTCGTTCTCTCTCTCTCTCTCTTTTTCTCTCTCTCTCTCATTCTCTCTCTCTCTCTCTCTCTTGTTCTCTCTCTCTCATTCTCTCTCTTGTTCTCTCTCTCTCATTCTCTCTCTCTTCATACTTCTTCCTTTCCTCCACACTTCATCAGCCTTTGCCTGACATCCCCCAGGAATTTAATAAAGAGATCAAGAGGGACTGAAGGGCTTTCCTGAGTGAGTTTCGACTGAGCTAAATGTCATTTTTTTAAATTTGGATATATTGCTCCCGCAGAGCCGGCTGCATCAGCAACATATTGATGAGGATGAAGATGCTCTTAATTAATGACAGCGATATGATCCTCACTTAGTGTACTTAGGAGGAAATGATTAGAAAATCGTATTTATTTAAAGGAAGACTCCAGCCAAACGGAAAGACGGGCCGTGGAAAGAGGAGGAACCTGACAAAAGATGTGTAGAGTGATGCACACGCCTTGTGTGTTAGGTCCCGTTCACAGCTGTGCGTTTTATGTGCAGTGTGTAAAAAAAAGTCCATAAAAATGCACATTATATAGATTACAGGTGCTATTTTTAGCACTAAAACGCCTGAAAAGCACCTCAGTGAGAAAGGGGTCTAACTGACAATTGCGCGGTTGTGCGGCGCTGTACTCAAATAATACTGACGTCCTTTTTTTCCCCACAAATAGAGCTTTCTTTTGGTGGTACTTGATCATCTCAGCATTCCCCTGCTAAAAACGACCAACAAGTTTGAAAAAAAAAATCCAATAAAAAATATGTAAAAAAATCGAATTTCTTCATCAATTTGGGCTAATTTGTATTCTTCTACAATTTTTCTGTAAAAAAAAAAATCCCAATTGATTGGTTTGTTATCGTTTCTACAAACTATGGGATATAATTATTGCCATTTTTATTTATTAATTTACACGAGTAATGGCGGCAATCAGCAACTTATAGCGGGACTGCAACATTGCGGCAAACAAATCGGACACCGGACACTTTTGACACATTTTTTGGGAACTAGTGACAAACTATGGGATATGTTTATGGACTTTTTATTTTATTTTTTACTATTAATGGCGGTGATCAGCGACTTATAGTGGACTGCGACATTGTGCGGTGGACAAATCGGACCCTAAGTTACACTTTTTTGGGGACCAGTGACACTAATACAGTGAGCGTTGCTAAACATATGCTTTGTCACTGTACTAATGACATATCAGGTGGCGATCGAAGGGTTAAATGTGTGCCTAGGGAGTGCTTTCTAACTGTGAGGGGAGGTGCTTTAACTGTAAAAAGACAGAGATCCGTGTTCCTACTTATCAGAAACACAAGAGCTCTGTCTTCTTCTGTCACAGAACGGCAATCTGCCTTGTTTACGTAGACAGACCGCCATTCGTCTGCCTCTGGAACGATCGTCAGGTCCCGGAGGAAGGCGGGAGCTGATTGGCTCGGGGGCACTTCCCAGACTCGGAAGAGAAAAACCACGTACAGGTGCGTGATTTTACACAGGAGAGCCGTCACCCCCGCAGGACATGTAGGTGTGGAGGTCGGCAAGTGGTTAATTGAACAAGCTGAGGTTAGAAGCTGATTGGCTGCCATCATTGGTGGGCGCAGCCTATTGCATTAGGGTGTGCACCCCAGAGCACAAACACACAGAGCAGAGATTGGTGTCAGTAGGGCAGTGGACGGTGTCAGTAGTTTTTCATTTTTTATTATTTTCTTTTATTTTTACAAAAAAATTAGAAGCCCCGTTATGGGGCTTTGCTGAAATATCAGGGGTCTAAACAGACCCCTGATGTCTAACTTTTGAGACAGAGAAAGAAACTGAGGACAGAGCTTTCCCAGTCCCACAGTTTACTATGCTTCAGTTAAGAATAAAGACAGGAGCGATCGGTACAGATCACTCACTGTGTTCATTCAGAAAAGAAAGGCCGGTTAATTAAATATTTACCAGCCCCTTCCCCACTCCTGAGAGGAGAGGAGGGAAGCTGGCAGCACTGCAGGAGTGAGACAGGAAGCAGGGGGAACCTGCACCACACAGGGTGATTAGGGCGTGCCCAGGCACTCTCGGCATACCCTGTGCGCACACCTATGGCTACCATGCACAGCTGCACCAGATTTTGCACTCTCCAGTTTTAGTAAATCAACCTCATTGAGCACAATAATTTCATGACTTCTGATGCCATACAAACATGAGTAATCAGGGACGCCATCAAGGGAGTACAGGCAGTACATCTGTAAGGGGCCCGGTTGGCATCCCCCTTTTTTTATTTTAATTTTTTTAATTAAAACATTTTTTTTTTTAAAAAAAAAATTTTGTCAGTATACCTGTAAGGGGCCCGGAGGTGCCCAGATGGCAGCCCCCTTGTTTTTTTTTTTTTCATCAGTATACCTGTAAGGAGCCCGGTGGACCCCAGGTGCCCAGATGGCAATCCCCTTGTGTTTTTTTTTTTTTTCGTCTGTATACCTGTAAGGGGCCCGGAGGTCCCAAGGTGGCCGGATGGCAACCCCCTTGTGTTTTTTTTTTTTTTCGTTAGTATACCTGTAAGGGGCCCGGAGGTCGCCAGGTGCCCAGACGGCAACCCCCTTGTTTTTTTTTCCCGTCAGTACACCTGTAAGGGGCCCGGAGGTCCCCAGGTGCCCGGATGGCAACCCCCTTGTTTTTTTTTTTCCATCAGTATACCTGTAAGGAGCCCGGAAGTCCCCAGGTGCCTGGGTGGCAACCCCCTTTTTTTATATCTTTTTTTGTATTTTTTTTATTTGTTTTCGTCAGTATATCTGTAAGGGGCCCGGATGGCAATCCCCTTTTCTTTTTTTTTTTGTTTGTCAGCACCCAAATCCGCTTTTCAATTAACGGTGGCACCCCTCCCCGCTTTTTAATTCGCGGGCGCCCCCCCCCCCCAGCAAAAGATAGTAAGCTCAGTCCAATATACCAAATAATTTGGGCACTGGGGACGGGGTAATGAAAGCCCGGTGTCACTAAGAAACGAGGGGGGTTTGGATTTTGGATTTTTACGCAACCTTTACAAAGCAAAGATCAGCCAAGGTGTACACTAATAAGGAACCGCTTCTTTTCAGAGGGGAACTCAAGGCAAAATCAAATTAAAATGTATTTTGTTAACACTAATTATAAAAACAGAAGTCATTAAAGGGAGTTATAAAAACCAATAACTTTGGCTCGGGCCTGGAATTAATTTGTTTCTGTCTAACCTCCGGTTGATACTAACCGAATTACGTGGGTAACAGAGTAGCTTTTGAGATGCCATCAGCCAGCTGGAGGACTCTGGGTAATTTAACTGAAACAGGATTCCGTAATGAAAACTGTGCGAGGGGCTTTTCTTTCATTTGGCGTCTCGCGGTCCTCGTGTGGTCCCCGCGTCTTGTGCGCTGGCGGGCTTTTTTTTTTGCGAGGTACGTTGTCAATAAAACGTAATTAGCGACACTGGACGCTTCTGTTAACCTTTTCTTCTCTGGCGCAGCGAAAGAAACATCCGCTGATTAGGAGCAATGCAGGGTCGGCCACACGCGTGGAGAGAGATCGCGGAACGCTTCCAAACAGTTTACTTTCGAAAAAAAACAAAAAACGCTTTTGCAATTTTGAAGTTTCAAACAATCGAAAATTGCAACATCTCTTTTTAGCTTTCTTTTATTTTAAATGATTTATTTATTATTATTTTTATTATTATTATTATTTTTTTCAAAACAGCTACTTTTTTGTTATTTATCTAACCAAGTGTGGTTTTTAAGTGGAGATTGATCTTTAGGTAAACAGCTAAATACATATGTTGTTTTACCTTCCTAAGATTTGTATTTATATCTATTTATTCCTGAGATTTAAAGGGGTTGTAAAGGTAGAATTTTTTTTTTGTTCCCCTAAATAGCTTCCTTTCCCTTAGTGCAGTCCTCCTTCACTTACCTCATCCTTCCATTCCGCTTTTAAATGTCCCTATTTCTTCTGAGAAATCCTCACTTCCTGTTCTTCTGTCTGTAACTCCACACAGTAATGCGAGGCTTTCTCCCTGGTGTGGAGTGTCGTGCTCGCCCCCTCCCTTGGACTGTGTGTGACACGACACTGATCACCGTTTCCGATTACAGTGAGCTGTGATCAGTGTCCTGTCGCTAGGAAGAACGGGGAAATGGTTGTTTACACCAGCATTTCCCCATTCTTCCTCTCCGTGAGACAATCGCGGGTATCCTCATGGACAATGACTCACGGAGTTTGCAGCGGGCGTGTGCATCCACAATGCCGTTTCTTAAAAGGGACTGTAACGGTCAGGGGTTAACGCTGTTACGATTTTCCATTACACCAACCCAAGACAGCTTCCGACACTCCACAATCCAGCAGACAGGACCCATTGGATTTCCCCCCAGAATAACGAGACACAGCTCTGTTCTCTGGTTCCAAACAGAATGACACTTTAATGGTAAACTCAGGTTTCTTATATACAGTTAGAAAGCATGCTGCAGGAATCAAAGGGACAATGACACATTCCACCCACAACATCACACAATGGGTGCTAACAAGTCCCCCTCAATCCACATCTTAGACAGACTTTCTGACTCCGCGATAAGCTATTCTCACCTGCTACACAATACACATTCCTTTAGTTAACATAAGTCAGACGTCTGACCCTTAGAGTGTGTTAACTCACAACACATATTAGCATCAATAGAACTTTCACACAATACAGGGTTAGTTAGCATAGCACCATGAAATATCTTAGGAGCCAGGCTTAATTAACACAATAGACAATAGAATGCAATCACAGCAAGCTTCCATCACTACAGCCAGGTAGCTGGAGGTGATTAACATCTCAACAGTCTATGTTCCACATAGAAGGAGACACTCTATTGACCTGTTGTGGTCAGAATGAACAACGTGTAATATTCCAAGATATCCTGCAATACATGAATTATCATTACTGTCCCATCTCATGTAATCCATGATATCAGTTCTCAGTCATCCTATGCCCCTAGTGGACATAGGATGACCCTAGACACAAGAGTCATTGGTGAAGCTGGCACAGGAGTACCCCGCATCCTTCAAGAGCCTCTGGGTCCCACGGGCCATACAGTTACAGGGACGTATATATACGTCCATCTGCCTGCCCGTGCCATTCTGCCGACGTATATCGTTGTGAGATGGTCGGCAAGCAGTTAATAAATCAACCCCATTGTTTTTGTGTGTGGGGTAAGGGGTTGGGTATAAAAGCGTCAGTCAACCTGATACCAAAAAGTTTGACTTTCACTACAAATAATGAAAGCCGCCTAAAAAAAAAAAGTAAATATTCCCTAAATGTAGACAAGTAACAGAAATAAAACTTTTCCCCCGCCGGATACGGCAGGAATGGTGATTTGTAGTGGCGGCACTTTTGCAACATCAGGTTTTATCAGTTTTTCTATAAGTCAGAAAGGTAGAGCCAGAGGAACACATTAACATACCTAAACTCATTATCCTCCGTTACAATTTGGTACATCACACACAGCGGAACATCATAAATCTCATTCCCATGAGTTGGCTGAAAAGAGTAAATAATCGCATTTAGGCTCTGCTAAAACTGTACTTTTTAAAATATCGTCGACGCCGAGATTTAACAACTTGTTGCCAGCCTCCAGGCGGCGGCATTAAGAAAAAACGCGTAAAGTTATTAATGGAGATTGGACCTAAAATGTCTTGTTTATGGCAGCGCTGGAAACCACTTAAAGGGGAGTTCCATTTTCACATGATGAAAATTTATTGGGTTCCGCAAGTTTTCCAGCTACTTTTACTGAATACATTACTTTTCAGCTTCTTTGTGTGTTTTTTTTTTTTATTATTCAAACCATTTTTTTGCAGGCCTTTTTTTTTCAAGTGCTTCGGTTTATTACTATTGCTGATTATTTGTGTTCAGTAGAGTTCTACAGAGAGCACACAGCAGAGATGAATCATATCCCATGGTCTCTAAGAAAGCCTTTTAAAACCAGTTCATTGGGGGTCAGTGGGAAAAAAAAATCTGCTTACATTGGTGGTCAGTTGGGATGATGCAATTCTTACAACGGCGATCTGAATGCCACCCTTATGCTCAGGGATGGATTGGCCATTGGGACTACAGGGAGTTTCCCGGTGGGCCGATGGCTCAGTGGGCCGGCTTCAGTGACAGCAGAATGCCGCCCCCTCTGCTCCTCTGTCTCTCCCTCCCCGCAGCGCTCACCTGGGGGGAACAAAGAAGCAAGGGGAGGACCAGAGGAGCAGGGACGACGACAGAGGAGCAGTGGGGGAGGGGACAGACAGCTGACTCAACAGCTATGGCCTGGGAGTTTCTCACTTCTGTCTAATCTTGTCCCATAAGGGGGGGGCACCGAACTGATTCTTTGCCCCGGGTGAAATAATGTCTAGCTTCCCCACTGGTATTGCCTATAAGAGTACCAGTACCAGCCGTTCTACTCTAATAAAGTAGAACGGCTAGTGAAGGGGAAGAGGGGGCTTGGGTGGCCGGGGGGGGGGGGGTGCGGGAGTTGTCCGGTCGCCATGGGAGAGACCTGTCAAAGTGGGCCAGTCTAGATGAAGTCCAGGGCCAAATTTCTGTCCCAGTCCAGCCCTGCTTATGCTGCGTACACATGGAAATTCCGACCGTGTGTAGGCTCCGTCTGACTTTTTCTGTCAGAATTTCCGACAACAAAAATTTAAGAGCTGGTTATCGATTTTTCCGACAAGAAAAGTTCTTGCTGGAAATTTCGATCGTCTGTATGCAAGTTCCGACGCACAAAAAAAGCACGCATTCTCGGAATTAAGCAGAAGAGCCACGCTGCCTATTGAACTTAATTTTTCTCGGCTCGTCGTACGTGTTGTACGTCACCGCGTTCTTGAGGGTCGGAATTTTGTGTGACCGTGTGTATGCAACACAAGTTTGATCCAACATTCCGTCGGAAAAAATTCTCGGAATATCCGTGTGTACGTGGCATTAAAGACAACTAATTTGATGATTGGTGCCTAAATAAAGCCGATGACCGATGGACCGTTTTCATCAGACAAACCGATAGTGTGTGGGCCCCATCGGTTTGTTTTCCATCGGTGAAAAAAAATAGAACCTGTTTTAAAATTGTCCTATGGATAAAAAACCGATAGAAAAAAAACAATCGTCTGTGTGGAAGTCCATCGGTCAAAAATCCACACATGCTCAGAATCAAGTCTACGCATGCTCGGAAGCATTGAACTTCATTTTTCTCAGCACGTCGTAGTGTTTTACGTCACCGCGTTGGACACGGTCGGATTTTTGACCGATGGTGTGTAGGCAAGACTGATGAAAGTCAGCTTCATCGGGTATCCGACGAAAAAATCCATCGGATTAGATTCCATCAGATATCCGATCGTGTGTACAGGGCTTAAGAGTTGATGGCTCTGGAACCCTGCAGGCACCATCAGATGGTTGGTCAATCAGCCACAGCTCAAGGAACCCTAGAACTCTCAAGAAGAACCCAAGGCTTCCACTGAACCCTAGCGGCAGTCCAGGGACAAGGTCATCCAGCGCCCAGGGCAAAGATGCCCCCCTTTCCCTTAGGGTTAGGGTCAGGGTGCCCCCCCCCATCCCTGCAATAAACCATTGCGCCAGGGGAAGCCGTCCCTCCTGCCCACCCCTTGTCCCGGCCCTGCCTAGCGGAGAACGGCTGTCCTACTCTCTCCAAAAGTTTTTCCTTTACATAAACTTTAATCAGTAGGTGTGATTTATTTCCGCATATAGAACCCATATGGCAGATTCATGGCAGAGAGGATGATTATGTTTGCAATGTGCAGTGATCGATTTGTAGGCGAACGATTGTAGACCGCGGTGCAGATGACTGTCTCCTGACAGCTCCCCAGCACACGACACTCCGACTTAATATCCACGCACCACATCAGCATGTGTGCATTAAGCAGGCTCAACACTCTATTCCGCATAGTCCCGCAGGCGATGGCGCGCCCTGCACGCCGATCAGACTCGTTTTACATTCAGCCGGCGCGCTCGCATGCTGATCTCCAGCCGAGAGACATACATGTATGCATGATACAATATGAGACGTACGTCAAAAGCTCCGCGTCCTGCCTGTCAGGAATGTCTAATGGCTTTATTTTAGAGCATCGTGTTCTGCTTTCATGTAAAATATTAATTTTAGTAGGTCTGGAAGCAAGACACAGGGAAGGGATTTTTGCTTATTCAACGGGAATTCCAGCTGGTGACTTATTTTCTCAAACGCCGCGCAGGCGCTATAGCTGCAGCGCTTTCCTTGATGCAGAATTAAAGGAAATCTGTGATGAGAGAACTAAGGAGGCGGCTTCTGAGTTCGAGGAGTGCCTTCTAAAATTTCTATCTGTATGATTGTAATATTTTTCTTTTGGCTTCAATGTTTTCTGGGGATAAGAATGCAGATCAGGTGCTTTGATTTCACTGTTGCTGTACATTCCACAGGTTTGTGACACAGAAAGTATTGATTTCCATAACAGATATTTCTTTGGAAGGTGGTCAAATGCAGGGATGGACTGGCCATTGGGACTACAGGGAGTTTCCCGGTGGGCCGATGGCTCAGTGGGCCGGCTTCAGTGACAGCGGCCTGGGAGTTTCTCACTTCTGCCTAATCTTGTCCCATAAGGGGGGGGGGGCACCAAACTGATTCTTTGCCCCGGGAGAAATAATGTCTAGCTTCCCCACTGGTACTGCTTATAAGAGTACCAGTACCAGCCGTTCTACTCTAATAAAGTAAAACGGCTAGTGGCTAGTGAAGGGGGAGAAGTGGCTTGGGTGGCCTGGGGGGGGGGGGTGCAGGAGTTGTCCGGCCGCTGTGGGAGAGACCTGTCAAAGTGGGCCAGTCTGGATGAAGTCCAGGGCCAAATGTTTGTCCCAGTCCAGCCCTGGACAAATGTGATAGCCTATATACAGGGCTGGTGCGAGGATTTTTCACCCCCTAGGCGAAACCTCATGTTGCCGCGCCCCCCATTGGCTCCACCCCTGACTCCACCCCCTTTCCACCTACCCATGCAAACTCCACCTTTTTAATGAAGCACCCATCAAATGCAGCCCACCAGTGCCCATCAAATGCCGCCTCACCAGCGTCCATTAATGTAGCCTCACCAGCCCCTGCAGGGTCATATTCTGCTGCCTATCGTAGAATGCTGCGGAAGTCACGTGGCGGCTAACTGCGCATGCGCAATGCGCTCCAACGGCAAATGTGATGCGTTCCAGGGGATTCACGACACTACCCTTCAGTGAACCTATCACAATTTGTCACGGAAGTGACGTATTACCATACACGGAGCGGGGGGAGAGAGAGAGAGACCCATTCAGAGCGAGAGAGAAATAGACATATAGAGATACCGAGATACATTCAGAGCGAGAGAGGGATAGAGATATACAGATACTGAGAGAGAACCGGGGCTCAGGGAGAGGATTACCTCCCCTATGTGCATTACTTCCGTTATCTATAATATATGTACACCATCTCTCTCTCGCTCTGAATGTATCTTGGGCCAGATTCAGAGAAGAAGTACGCCGGAGTATCTGCTGATACTCCGGCGTACTTTCAAATTTGCCGCGTCGTACCTTTATTTGTAATTCACAAACAAAGATACGACGGCTTTTGGCTAAGACCTGACAGGCGTATGGCTTCGTACGCCTTCGGATCTTAGGATGCAATACTTCGGCGACCGCTGGGTGGAGTTTGCGTCGTTTTCCGCGTCGGGTATGCAAATTAGCTGTTTACGGCGATCCACAAAGGTACGCGCGTTCGGTTTATTCTCTTACGTCGTCGCTAGTCGGTTTTTCCTGTCGCAAACTTAAGACTGCTATTTCATGGCTTAGATTTAGACCAGCCATGTTAAAGTATGGCCGTCGTTCCCGCGTCTAATTTCAATTTTTTTTGCGTAAGACGTCCGGGAATACGAAAGGACGTAACGCACGTCGCCGTTCAAAAAACACGTTGGGGCGCCATAATTTCACGCAAAGTACGGCGGGAAATTTCCAGCAGAGCATGCGCAGAACGTTCGGCGTGGGAACGCGCCTAATTTAAATGGTACACGCCCCATTTGAATTAGGCGGGCTTGCGCCGGACGGCTTTACGCTACACCGCCGCAAGTTTACACGCAAGTGCTTTGTGAATCAAGCACTTACGACGAAAACTTGCGGCGGAGTAACGTAAAGGGGATACGTTACGCCGCCGTAATTGTTTGTGAATCTGGCCCTTTATGCCTTGTACACACTGTCGGACTTTTGACCGTGCAAAAGTCTGCCGTGAGTCCGCGGGAAGTCTGACGGAAAGAAAGAGAACAGGTTCTCTATCTATGGTCCGTCGGACTTCTGACAAAAAAAGTCAGATGAAGGTTACACACGGCCGGACTTTCCACGAAAAAAAGCCCGTCTGACTTCTTTCCGCAGGAAAGTCCGGCCGTGTGTACGAGGCATCAGAGGTCGGTATGCATTTGATTCATGGCTCACTGCATTGGAAACACAATGCTATTTTTTCTCTTTCTTTTATATTAAGATAATACACAGCACCAACAATGTCACTCCGAATGGAGGTGTGATGGATAGAAAAACTGAATTAATGCAAGAGACCTTAATCCAGACCTTGTCCGCAGCCATTGGATCGTTTTTTTTTTTTTTTTTTGTTTTTTTTCAGCATGCCAGGCTGTTATTGAATCTGATTTATAGCATTTGTGAGCAGTGGACTAAGGCTCGCTGACAGGCCCTCGAGGGAAAAATCGGATGGCTTGGGATGGTTCCACTAGCTCTCTATTTTTATTCTAATGATGAGTAAACAGTTTATTCTTGCTAATATGTCAGCCTCCTTGGGGAATACCTCTGCAAGACATGGCAGATGATAAAATATTGCTTGCCATATGTTCATTCATATATTACTTATTTAAAGGGTCCGTCCACCCAAAACGTACGCTTGGAAGATGCTGGAGAATTGGACCACCTAACTTTTTCTTACATCCCTCAGGGGTGGTCAGATCTCTGTGGTGGGCCTTAGGTCCCGTACACACGATCGAGTTTCTTGGCAGAATTCAGCCAGAAACTCGATGGGAGCCGTATTCTGCTGAGGAAACCGGTCGTGTGTAGACTTTTGGCCGAGGAAACCGACAAGGATCTCGTTGAGCCAAATAGAGAACATGTTCTCTATTTCCTCGTTAGTCAATGGGGAAACTTGGCTCGCCGAGATCCTCGGCGGCTTCACAAGGAACTCGACGAGCAAAACGATGTGTTTTGCTCGTCGAGTTTCTCGGACGTGTGTACGGGGCCTGAGGTCTCCACACTTGCCAAGTCCTTCAGAATTGTTTATGTTTTTATTATGGAGGATGCATTTAGATGAGTGGGAATACTCCAAAGTAGTCAGAAGGGTCTGGAACTCCAAAGAGGGGCGTAACAGAATCATAAGCCGTGGCGGTAAAATCTCAGTAATGGAATCCTGTATGGACCTATACCATCGTACGGCATCATTATGACCCCTTTTCCGGCGGACCTGACTGGATCCTCCAGTCTCTTCTATGGAGCAGCAGGTGTCACCTGCTTCCATCTGATCCGATCCTGTCCACCAAAAACAGATGGATGATGGTCCTATGGATGGATGGTGGATCTGATGGCATCGGATGGAAACAAAGAGGTGGCCCGTTTCCTTCCCAATTGCCCCATAGAGGAGAGCGGAACTGTGTCACTGTCTGCTCTGCATTCGCCTGCTCATCGGGGATCAGTCGAGAGATCCCAAACTGGGCAAACAGATTTCACTTAGATGAGGCGCCCGTGTGAAAAGAGCCTAACTGGAATATCACTTCTATAAACCTATAAATAATGACACGGACTGTGGGACACAGCCACAGTAGCCATTTATTTAAAAAATAAAAATAAAATAACATAGTATTAACATACACCTCTATGACTAAGCCCCGATGGGCAAGGCGAAATCAGGGGGTCATGATCGGTGAAGGAGAACGGTCTGAGGCCATTTCATATCCACATCCAAACTGCAGTCGGGCTGGGATTGGGGCTTCTTAATAGATCTTCGGGGGTCCATAAAGGATCAAAATAGAACTAGAAACATCTAAGCTTTGCCCCAACAGGGAACTTCCACATTCTTACTTTTATCCCCGGAGGAACCAGCTCCTGGGATAACCAGCCAAGTTGACGTGCGATACCCCAGTCCCCCAATTTTTGTGACAATTCAAATATTTCTTGAGCCCTCCCCCTGACCCCCCTAGCTGCTGTGAGATTTTTTTTATTATTACCTCCAAACAACCCTTTACCTACAATGTGTCACAAGTGTGGACTGGGTGGGTCAGAAAACAACCTCTTCACCTGAAAGTTCAGTTGAGCTTTAAGGCCGGGTTTACACCTGGGTTTTCCCCGCATCCAATTGCATGACAATAGATTGTGACCAGGGCCATTTGAAGGAATTTGGGGGCCCCAAGCAAAATGGGGGCCCCCAAGCACCCCCCCCCCCCGGATGCAAAGCCTACGTTAACGCTAGACAATTTTTTTTTTTCTATTCTTACCTCCCCTTCTTCCCTGTAGGCTGCCGCTGTAGCGTGGCCGAGCTGCTCTTCCCCCTGCCTCTTCCCCAGTCCCCTATCAGATAGTGCCAGGGCCGGGCCGGGTATCATGCGGTAAAGGAAATTCAGTTTCCTGTCTTCCCGGCCGGACTGAAAGGAAGTGAGCACTCAGTGTGCACTTCCTGTCAGTCTGTCCGGGAACAGGAAACTGAATCTCCTGTACCACACGCGGTACCCGGCCAGACTGGCAGGACTCCTGGTGGAAGGAAGAGGAACTCGGCCACGCTACAGCCTGGGAAGGGAAAGTTTGGGGCCCCAGGCCAGCTCGGGGCCCCAAGCAATTGTTTGTTTTGCCTGTCCTGTAGCGACGGGCCTAATTGTGACTGGCTCTCTATGGAGAGCTGCGGAGAAACTTGCACAGGAGCCGCATCTGTCGGAGGTGTGAACCCAACCTTAATGTTGCCATCACTAAAGGCTTGTTCACATTAGCAGTGCTGTCTGAAGAGCCATGCACATTCTGAATGCTCTTCAGTGAGGATATGACATGGTCTTCCCACTGGTGAGCAGACATTGTATTGCCTTCTCCCTGCCTTTTTTGACCCCCTAAATGCTGGACCTCAACTTGGTTGCAGCGCAGTTGCAGGTCGCGTTTGGCAGGCGGTAGTGCCTCTGATCACTTAATGCAGGGGTCTCCAAACTGCGGCCCAAGGGCCAGATGTGGCCATTTGCTAGCCTTTATCCGGCCCTAGGGGCACTATTCCTCCCACTGATATGAGGCACTGTTCCTCCCACTGACACCAGCAAGGGGGCGCTATTTCTTCTACTGATACCAATGATGGAATACTATTCCTCCTACTGATGGGGGCACTACTCCTCCTTCTGACCACCAACTCTGAGGCCATATTTATTCTCACTGATGCTGGGCCCGGGACATTTTCTGCCCCCCACTGGCCACAATCCGACCCTCCAAAAAGTCTGAAGGACAATAAACTGGCCCTTTGTTTGAAAAGTTTGGAGACCCCTGACTTAATGAGATATAATTTCTGCTGCGGCATATGCACACCCTTGGCAGCTGCCTTATCAGCTAATTGAGGAGTGGTTGAGGGGCGGAAAAAGCCAGCTCAACCCTGGGGTTTTACTCCCTTCCAAGGTCTAATGTAGGAGTCTCCACACTTTCCAAAGGGAGTAGAAAAGGTCCCAACGTTAGTGGGAATAAACAATGATATAAACCCTTCTTTGGTGTCAGTGGGAGAAATCCAGAGGCGACTCTAGGCTTCGTGAGGCCTTAGGCAAAACTTAGACATGAGGCTCCTCTTACGTCCATATTGGGAAAAAGTATAATGGGCCAGATTCACAGAACAGATACGACGGCATATCTCCTGATACACCGTCGTATCTCTTGTCGTATCTATGCGGCTGATTCATAGAATCAGTTACGCATAGATAGCCCTAAGATCCGACAGGTGTAATTGACTTATACCGTTGAATCTTAGGATGCAATACTTCGGCCGCCGATGGGGGGAGTTTGCGTCGTATTCCAGCGTCGGGTATGCAAATGAGGATTTACGGCGATCCACAAAGGTTTTCGCGTTCGCAAGTCTTTTTTTCCCATCGCAAAGTTAGGTGTGCTATTAACATGGTGTAAAATTACTCCACCATGTTAAAGTATGGCCGTCGTTCCCGCGTCGCTTTTGAATTTTTTTTTTCGGCGTAAGTACGTTACGCACGTCGCGATTCACAAACACGTCGGGCCGCCGTAATTTCGCGCAAAGCATGTCGGGAAAATTGCGAACGGAGCACGCACAGAACGTCCGGCGCGGGAGCGCGCCTAATTTAAATGGTACCCGCCCCATTTGAATTGGGCGGGCTTGCGCCGGACGACTTTACGTTACACCGCCGCAAGTTTACAGGTAAGTGCTTTGAGGATCAGGCACTTACACTGAAAACTTGTGGCGGTGTAACGTAAATGGGTTACATAACACCGCCGCAATTAATCGTGAATCTGGCCCAATATTTTTAGTGCATGAGGAGATTGTTCCCACACATCCGCAGGCAGTGCCATCCTTCTTCCCGATGCTGGGCCCTTCCCTTTCCTCCGTCAGGCAAATTAGGCAGCCTCGAGGCCTTAGGCGACTGCCTAATTTGCCTAATTAAAGAGCCGCCTCATTGTTGGTGTCATTAGGCCTGATTATTGGTGGAGGAAATTAAGCCCCATTGTGGGTATCAGTGGATAAAAAAGGGGCCCCAAGAGCTAGATAAAAGCAAACAAAGGGCCGCAGTTTGGAGACCACTGGTCTAATGGCCCTAACTGTGCCGGATTGCCCCTTCGTAAGGCTTCGAGAAGATGTTACAACTGACAACTCTGCAAGCTTGTACATTTTAAATTAACACGAATCCTTCTGTTTAACTGAAATATCTGCAAGACAGTAGCCGATCGGAAACAAAAAAAACATCATCCCGAGTTACAACATCATTAGAAGACTAATGAACATAGCACCCGGCTCATCTCTATTCCCCCAAATCATGTGAGAGAAGAGAAAAAACACCTTTCACAATTAAAGGAAAAAAAGGGAGAAAGAAAAAAATCTCGGCGTGACGCTTATCCAGAGAGAAATATTTACCCTGAGCAAAGCCGGAGAATGAAGAATGCCAGTTATGATTAATGAGTTCCCAGCTCAAAATTTGAAAAGCCAAGTTTGTTCAACTCGGAGTTTGATCTGGATTGTAAGTTTTGAAATTCAGCTGGGAAATCGAGCCGGGGAAGTAGAAAAGGGCAGCAGTTCAATAACGTCTATGCTTAGTATAGGAAATATATATCTGTGCCATAAATTCTGTCTGCCACCTACGTCTAATATTAAAGGTCATGGCTTCCTTTTTGACATCTGTTGTAGTACCACAACCTGGAGCGAAAAAAAAAATATTCCAGGGCTGAAATGTATGTCAAACCGTCATGACAGCCAAGACGACATAGCTCATCCCTATTTGTTTTACATATATCATCCGCCAGTTACATGATGTCCGTTTATCTCGCTTCAAGTCAGGGTGACTCCACCTTCACTATGGATAAAGTGTGGAAAGGTTAGATCTGAAATGATGTCTTATTCTTGTTTGGCCTCCATGGAGAAGATCTAAGGAAGTTGGGACACAGACAGAAATAAAGCATCCTAAAAACATTGCAAAGTTTCAAATATTTTTGTTATTTTAACTAGGTATTAGTGTACACAGTATGTGCAGGGGCGTACATACAGGATCACAGGGGTGACCATTGCGACCCGGCCCCATGCTCCAGGGTGCCCTGGCAAGCCCCCCTGTGCAACTGGATAGGAGGGCAGCCACATGTAGAGGAACCGAACCCTCCATGTAGCCGATGAATGCCTGCTTCTCCTCCTCCCCCTCCCACGAACATTCAGCAGCGGCAGAAGGAAAATAAAGGGGATCAGTTCCTCTACATCAGTGGTTTTCAACCTTACTAGTGCCGTGACCCCTTGATACATTTTCCAAAGTTGTGGGGACCCCTAACAGCAAAATTATTTTCGTAGCGTGGGTTGTCAGCACCCAAGGCAGGCCAAGTAGTTTGCGCCCCTAACCCACGGCATTTAGCACTCCCTGGGTCCCTTCCACTCGTACAGTATTAAAACCCTTTACGGTACATTTTAGGCTGTACCACTTTTTCTCTTTGTTCTCCTTTCTTTCCCTTTTATCTCTCTATATCCTAATTTTTTTTTTTTTTTTTTTTTATCCCCATCCTATTCTTTCTCTCCCTTTTTTCTTTGTTCCTCCCCCTCTTTTTCTCTCCTTTCCATGTATTCTCTATTTGTATTCCTTCTCTTACTCCTTGGTAGAGGGAATGAGATGAGTGGCAGTGCTGGTGAGGGTTGGGATAGGTGGCAGTGCTGGTGAGGGGTGGGATCAGTGGCAGTGCTGGTGAGGGGTGGGATCAGTGGCAGTGCTGGTGAGGGGTGGGATCAGTGACAGTGCTGGTGAGGGTTGGGATCAGTGGCAGCGCTGGTGAGGGGTGGGATCAGTGGCAGTGCTGGTGAGGGGTGGGATCAGTGGCAGTGCTGGTGAGGGGTGGGATCAGTGGCAGCGCTGGTGAGGGGTGGGATCAGTGGCAGTGCTGGTGAGGGGTGGGATCAGTGGCAGTGCTGGTGAGGGGTGGGATCAGTGGCAGTGTTGGCGGGGAGTTGGGATCAGTGGCAATGCTGGGGGGAGTTCTGATCAGCCAACTTGGGTGCTCTTGATCAAGGTCATGTGCTGATCTGGGAACTGTAGTGGGGACTTTTAATGGCAACTATAATCACAGGTAGTGTTACTCACTGTGTTTCTGGCTCAGTCGCAAAAATGTTAGGAGAGTGGTGCGGGCTTCAGGAACAGCTCAGGATTCGGTGACCCCTGGCAAATCGACCCCCAGGTTGAGAACCATTGCTCTACATGCTGCTCCTGCCACCTCCCTATCCCTGTCCTGCTGCCCCAGGCCCCTGTGTACTTCTGCAGCCCCCCTGTGCAACTGGATCGGAGGGTGGTGGCATGTAGAGGAACCGATTCCTCCATGTAGCCGCTGAATGCCCGCTTCTCCTCCTCCCCCTCCTGCAGACATTCAGCAGCTGCAGAAGGGAAATGAAGAGGATCAGTTCCTTTACATGCCGCTCCCGCCTCCCTATCCCTATCCTGCCGCCCCAGGCCCCTGTGTGCTTTGTCAGATTTGAGAGCGGGGAAGGGGCCGGTAAATGTGTAATTTACCATCCCCCTCCTTGCTTTAAGGAATAGAGTCAGTGCCTGTTTTTTTTTTGTATTTATTTATTCATTCATAGCTGAGGCATAGTAAACTGCAGAGAAAAGGACTGATAAATCTGACCTCAGTCTCTTTCTCTGTCTCAAAAGTGATACATCAAACAGACCACTGATATGACATCAAAACCCCCCAAATGGGGATCCTAAAAAAATATGTAAAAAATAATGAAAAAATAAAATGGTAAAAAAATTAAAAAATGGTAAAAAATGTAATTATCTTTATTATTATTATACAGGATTTATATAGCGCCAACAGTTTACGCAGCGCTTTACTAAAAAAATAAATCAACAACAATACAAAAAACTACTGGCACCAGTGGCGTAACTACCAGGGTTGCAAAGGTTGCGCTTGCAACTGGTTTCTGACGTACGGGAGACCCCAAGACGGCAGGAAGGTGGCCCTATGCTTTTATTCGCTTTCAGACTGCCTCTATCTAATTGAAATCCTGTGCCAAGCCATACAGAGGCGGTAGCAGATGCTGGCGGTTGAAACAGCTTTTTAGAAAGTAATGATTGGCCTATTGTAGTCATGTGACCTGCTGTCTAGTGGGATATGGTTGTGGTAGAAGAAAGAAGAGCCCAGGATGGGACCAAACTGTCACTTATGCTGATCCAATCTTTGATTGAACGATGGAGACGGAACAACTGACATTTCATAAGGAATCTTTGGAGCTTAATCTTCCAATAGCAAATTATTTTAGAATGTTTTTTTTTTTTTTTTTTGGGGTCGCTTGATTTGAAATGGACTTGGTACCTTCTTCTGCTTTTCATTTTAATAAAGACGCTTTAATTAAAAGTCACAGAAAAACTCTGTAAATGAAGATTGGTCTGTTTTATTAAATTTGATTTTTAAAGATTTGATTTAATAGCAATCTTTAATTATTTCCAAATCGATGTATTATGAGCCGCACAAGTGTATAATATGTAATGTATTCTATCAAATCATTGCAGATGAACTATTCTATGTGTATGTAACCCCAAAAACAAAACAGTCATATATTGCAGCTTACTGGTTCTTACGCCGCGTACACACCACCGTTTTTCATGACGTGAAAATGCCATTTTTTAAATTGGTCATTAACCACTTAAGGACCGCCTAACGCCGATATACGTCGACAGAATGGCACGGCACAGCAACTGTAATAAATTTATACTTTTTTATGATTTTGTTGTTTTATAATGTGTTGCCTTAAAAATCCCGGGCCAGATTCACATACAATTGCGCCTTTGGAAACTCAAGCCATTTAAGTTACACCGCCGTAAGTTTTCAGGTTTAGTGCTCGATCCACAAAGCACTTACCTGGAAACTTGCGGCGGTGTATCGTAAATGCGTCCGGCGCAAGGCGGGCCAAATCGAATTGGCGGCTAACAATTAAATTAGGCGCGCGCCCGCACCGGACCTACTGCGCATGCTCCGTTTCCTACCTCTCGCCGTGCTTTGCGTGAAGTGACGTAATTTTTTCGAACAGCGACGCGCGTAGCGTACTTCTGTATTCCCGGACTGCTTACGCAAACGACGTTAAATTTTGAATTTCGACGCGGGAACGACGGCCATACTTTAGACAGCAATACACTTGCTGACTAAAGTTAGGGCACCAAAAAAAACTACTAACTTTGCGACGGGAAACTAGACTAGCGGCGACGTAGCGAACGCGAAAATCCGTTGTGGATCCGCCTTAACTCCTAATTTGCATACCCGACGCTGGTTTCCGACGCGAACTCCCCCCAGCGGCGGCCGCGGTACTGCATCCTAAGATCCGACAGTGTAAAACAATTATACCTGTCGGATCTTAGGGATATCTATGCGTAACTGATTCTATGAATCAGTCGCATAGATAGAAACAGAGATACGACGCCGTATCAGGAGATACGCCGTCGTATCTCTTTTGTGAATCTGGCCCCCCATTCCTATTGAGGTTTTCAGTTTATAATTGATTCAAGGGATGATGGCAACCACATGCCACTGCACATGAGCTAAATCTTTCTACATTATGAATTACTTACCTGAGATCGAAGCCCCCGCAGCAGTCCTGGGTGACCTCCTCCGTCACCGCCATAATACCCAGAGTGATTTCTGGGTATCGCTGCTCCGGTGCTGTGACTGGCCGGAGCAGCGATGACGTCACTCCCACTGGTGCCGCCACTAACGGCATGATCGCCGTTAGAAGCTGCACGCTTAGTGCGCCTGCGCCCGATGTCTACGACTGAAAAATAGACTGAAAAAAAAATAAAAAATACATGTGATCACATGATAATAATAGAATTAGTATTTTTGTATTATGTGATCACATGTGCTGTTTTTCTCTTTTGTTTTATTTTTCAGTAGATAGTGTCTGGCAAATGTAAATCTCCTGAGGAAGCTACTAACAGTGGTGAAACATGTTGAGAATGTTGTCATTTTGCACACTCTGAAACTGTCTTGGATGGATTTTATTCTGTCAATTTTTAACTTTTATAAATAAAATATATTTTTTGATATCTGTTTGTATAATTTGCACCTTTAAAATCCCCTTTATTCTTTTCCTTTATTGTTTTAAATGACGGTGATGGATTCTCCACCAGAGAAAGTTTGATGAAAGTCACAAGTTGAACCTTAATCGTTGTTTTATGTTCATGTTATTATCTTGTATTAATATGTCTCTTCTTTATGTTTTATTGCAGTGTCTCTACGGCTGCTATGTCCATTCGTCCATTATTCCAACGTTCCACAGGAGGTGTTACTGGCTGCTACAGGTAGGGCCACCTGGCTGGTTTCCTCTTCTCTCTATGATGGGTTGGCGGCTGTTCGATGTTGGTTGGTGGAATTGTTGGTTGGCGTTGGTTGGCTCCTCTTGTTTTTCTGGCTTGGTTGCGGTGGATCTGCTTGTTTTTTCTGGCTCTTGTCTCCGGTTGGGGAGGACGGAGCTCCTCACACCTTGAATCCGTTGTTTTGTACATTGTTTCCCTTGTCAGTTCTAAAGCTTTTTGCTTAAGGATATTTTGAATATTATTATTCCGGCACCAATGCTCCGATGGGATGAGAATTTATTAGAATCCTTTAGCGGAAAACATCCGGAAATATATCGCGCCGTTTGATGCTTAGAAGTGTACCAGACTGCCTAGACACGAAGGCGGCCATTTTTCACCCTAATATTCACAATAATACAGCCTCAGTTTTATTTGAAGAACAGCTCCAGGCGGATAAATAAAACATCCTTTTATTCTCTAATATATACCTTCAAAAGCAATAATGTCATTTTTTTCCCTCTAATTCGGCTCGTAGTTCTATGAATTGAATGTCAATTCTTTATATTAAATTGCCATAGTGCAGCTGAAAGTTAAACCACAGCTCCAACCAAAAGGGTTTAGGGTTAGAATGGCTGGCAGGTTTTTATTGCTGTTCTTCTGTAGACATTGTGGAGATTCTTATGCACTTCCTGTGTGGTCACCAAGACAGGAAGCAAGCAAGATCTCTTTAACCACTTGAGACCCGTGCTGTAGACGAAAGACGTCCACAGCGCGGCTCTCAAGTGCCGGGTGGACGTCCTGTTGTTTACATTCCCTGTGCGTGCCGCTGGGAGCCCGGAGCGGGGGGAAACACTGTGCCCGGCGCATCGCTGGGAGGCCGATGCACGTGCCTGGCGACCGCGATGTCCGCCAGGTACCCGCGATCGGCGGTGACAGCAGGGACGTGGAGCTCTGTGTGTAAAGACCTTGTACATAGGGACACAGCATCGGTCACCTCCCCCAGTCAGTCCCCTCCCCCCACAGTTAGAACACACCCAGGGAATACATTTAACCCCTTCCTCACCCCCTAGTGTTAACCCCTTCCCTGCCAGTCACATTTATACAGTAATTAGTGCATTTTTATAGCACTGATTGCTGTATAAATTTGAATGGTCCCAAAATTGTGTCAAAAGTGTCCGATATGTCCGCAATATCGCAGGCCTGACAAAAAAAAACGCAGATCGCCGCCATTACTAGTAAAAAAAAAAAAATAATAAATCTATCCCCTATTTTGTAGGCGCTATAACTTTTGCGCAAACTAAAAGCAGAACCAAGGGTCGGTGCTTGAAGGTGGGTAGGGGCAGAACCAAGGGTTGGTGCTCAGAGGTGGGTAGGGGCAGAACCAAGAGTTGGTGCTCAGAGGTGGGTAGGGGCAGAACCAAGGGTTGGTGCTCAGAGGTGGGTAGGGGCAGAACCAAGAGTTGGTGCTCAGAGGTGGGTAGGGGCGGAACCAAGGGTTGGTGCTCGGAGGTGGGTAGGGGCAGAACCAAGAGTTGGTGCTCAGAGGTGGGTAGGGGCGGAACCAAGGGTTGGTGCTCGGAGGTAGGTAGGGGTGGAACCAAGGGTTGGTGCTCAGAGGTGGGTAAGGGTGGAACCAAGGGTTGATGCTTGGAGGTGGGTAAGGGTGGAACCAAGGGTTGATGCTTGGAGGTGGGTAGAGGCAGAACCAAGGATTGGTGTTTGGAGGGGGTAGGGGGTGGAGACACAAAGTGGCTTAGAAGGGGAGTGTTCCTGCACTTATTCTCTGCGAAAAAAAGCCCTGTATATATATAAAATGTATATAGTCGGTATATAGAATATACAGACTAAGTCATGTATATTTAAATACATATATATTTATAAATTCACATAGTCTATAAAAGTCTGTTTGTTTATTTTACTTTTCCCAATCTAGAACAAATAAAAATATAACAACTCAATTATTATAATAAAATCCAACTCATTCATATATCTGTTAGTAATGTTAATAAGCAGATATTAGGGGCCAGATTCACAGAAGAGATACGATGGAGTATCTCAGATACACCATCGTATCTCTGATTTTTACTGGTCCTATCTATGCACCTGATTCATAGAATCAGATACGCATAGATAGGGCTGAGATCCGACAGTGTCACACTGTGTTACACTGTCGGATCTTTTTTTGGATTTAAAAATGGCGCCGGGGGCGTTCCCGCTGATTTACACTGAATAATATGTAAATTAGCGAGATACGCGAAATTCACGAACGTACGCGGACCCGACGCTGTGTTCTTACGTCGTTTCCGTAGCGCGGTACCCGTCGTATACTTACCCCTGCTAAAAGCAGGGGTAAGTATTGTTAAGTATGGCCGTCGTTCCCGCGTCGATTTTTAAATTTCCTACGTCGTTTGCGTACGCCGATTCACGAACACGCGCGTCGCAAGTCCCGCTCACGTCGCAACCACTGACGTCCTATTGACGTCAGTGGGAGCAATGCACGCCGGGAAATTCCCCGGACGGCGCATGCGTATTTAAATCGGCGCGGGAGCGCGCCTGATTTAAATATGACACTCCCCTAGCCGCGGAATTTGAATTCCGCTGGGGGAGTTAGGATCCGCCGTCGCAAGTTTGGAGGTAAGTGTGTTGTGAATTTGACACTTTCCTCACAAACTTGCGAGGGCGGATCTTAAAACACATAGGTTACACGGATCTAAAGATCCGCTAACCTTTGTGAATCTGGCCCATTATCTTAGATTAAGGAAGGCTTCTAAAAAGTTGACTGATTGGCTCCTTGTGCTTCTTCCCCCTCTACCAGCCTGAGCTCTGTTGTACAAGGTATTGCAAGCGGGCTGATGCCAGATACAAATCAGATACTTTCACTGGGTGCATTTGAAAAAAAAAAAAATATATATATATAATGATCTATCATTGTACAGAGATTAGCATTGTTTGTGTCATTTATATTTGCCGGGAGTTCAGCTTTCATGGATTATCACTGATGGCCATGCTGAGTTGCTGCCACCATTTTTATTGAAATGCCGGCGGCAAGAATGGTGTACTGTACCGGTTTCATCTTGTACAATGACACCTTCGCTCATGCATGTTACAGGTACACATTTAGGCATTGCTGACTTGGTCATTTTGAGGCTTTCTTATAATGATGTGAGAATGGCTGGAGGTGCTCACTGGCAATGATATATTTAATGAGAACCTTCACCGAGCTTGAAATACGTTCGTATTATTCATTATGAGGCTGCGAATGGGGATGTGTAGATTTTTTTTTTTTTTTTTTTACAAGACATCAGGATATTTGGTAATGAGCTTTGGGTTATTTTTATGGTGCTAACATCTTCTGATTGTATATATCCCTACCATTATATCTTCTTTTTGTTTCTCAAATGGGATCTGACATTTGAAGAGATAGAACGTGTAGGAAGGACTATGGCCCGAATTTACATACAGCGGTGCATATTTATGCTGCCATAGTGTATCTCCTTTACGCTACGCCGACGCAGCGCAGAGAGGCAAGCACTGGATTCACAGGCGTAAGCCGGCGTATGTGGAAGTAGGCGTGACCCCATGCAAATGATGGGCCGAGCGCCAGACAGATACGTATAACGAACGGCGCATGCACCGTCCCGTGGACGCATCCCAGTGCGCATGCTCAGAATCACGTCGGAACTACTCCCTAAGATACGCCGGATCACTGCCTACGGCATGAACGTAACCTACGCCTAGTCATATTCACGTCCTACGTAAACTACGTAAAATACGTCGGCTTGTGTTCCCTTCGCATGGATGCTGTTGAGTTACACCTCCTTTATGGGCCAAAAATTTACGCCGGGCGTATGACTTTACGTGCACTGCGTCGGACGGACGTACATTCGTGAATCGGCGTATCTCCCTCATTTGCATATGTGAATAGAAAATCAATGGGAGCGCCAAATACGACCAGTGTAAATATGTGCCCACTCTACGCCCGCGTAGGCAAGTTACGTCGGTCAGATGAAGCCTATTTTCAGGCGTATCTTAGTTTCTGAGTCAGGCGCACAGATACGACGGCGCATATTTGCACTTGCGCGGCGTATCTGGAGATACGTCGGCGCAAGTGCTTTGTGAATCCGGGCCTTTGTGTCTGGATGAAGATTTTTTTCAAAGGGGGTTGCTTTGGGCCCCCAACAGTGACAGGGCCCTGGGCAGCTTCCCCATGTGCCCTGTGGTAAAGACGGCCCTGGTGGTAGCATTTACATATTTATTAATTGTTAGTATCATGTGGAAACTCAATAAAGATTTTTAGTTTTATAATACCGGTAGTTCCCTTTTGAAGAATTATTTGTGGAAATTTCTCTTACCTCTCTTTTTTCTATAAGCGCTCTTGTAATAGCAATCAGAGCAGTTTACTAGCCGCTCAATTGCTCTTACATGTAGTGGGAGGGGACGTTCCCCCCTCCCGGCACCTTCTGTGGCTCTCTCAGGCTTTCCTGTCCCACCGGGGCAGCCAAGCGGGGCCGGGATCGGCTTTTCTCGGCTGTTCGTAACAATAAACCCGAATGAATGACATGAGATCACTACAGGTTCACTCGGAAACCATCAACGCCAGTTTTTAAAAATCTAAAGCATTCGGTAATATCGATCTTGGTGTTTTTAATGCTTTTAAGTGCAGAGGAGGGATTTAGGGTATATAGACTCCATATCTCTATATAAAGAGGACCTGTCACATGCCTATTACTGTCACAAGGAATGTTTACACTCTTTGTGAACGCAATAAAAATGATCGAAAAAAAAAATGAAAGCAACAGTGTAAAAAGAAAAAAATAATTAATTAATAATAATAAAAAAAGTAAAGTGCCCCCCGTCCTCCCGTGCTCACACGCAAAGATGAATGTACGTGTGGACGTAGGGTGGCCACCTTTTATTTAAGCCAAACCTGAACACTTAAGCAGCCTTTGGGTGCCCCAAAGAAAGTAGTAATGTTGTGTGCATAGCGTGCCACGGCAAACAATTGGGTGTGGCCAAACTGCTCTTGCTGAACCTGCCCCCAGACAGCCGCGCCACAGCTCCCAGACGGCAACAGATTTGTGTGTGACCATCTTGGTTAAGGGGCTCCGTGACTGGGACCGATCGCCGCTGGAGACCCGCGACCGGTCCCCGGAGCTGAAGAACAGGGAGAGCCGTGTGTAAACACGGCTTCCCCGTGCTTCACTGTGGCGGCTGCATCGATCGTGTCATCCCTTTTATAGGGAGACACAATCGATGACGTCACACCTACAGCCACACCCCCCTACAGTTGTAAACAAACTTCAGGGAACACATAACCCCTTCAGCGCCCCCTTGTGGTTAACTCCCAAACTGCAACCGTCATTTTCACACTAAACAATGCATTTTAAATGCATTTTTTGCTGTGAAAATGACAATGGTCCCAAAAATGTGTCAAAATTGTCCGAAGTGTCCGCCATAATGTCGCAGTCACGAAAAAAATCGCTGATCGCCGCCATTAGTAGTAAAAAAAAATTATAAAAATGCAATAAAACTATCCCCAATTTTGTAAACGCTTTAAATTTTGCACAAACCAACCGATAAACGCTTATTGCGTTTTTTTTTTTACAAAAATAGGTAGAAGAATACGTATCGGCCTAAACTGAGGAAAAAAAATGTTTTTTTATATATTTTTGGGGATATTTATTATCGCAAAAAGGAAAAAATATTGCATTTTTTTCAAAATTGTCGCTCTATTTTTGTTTATAGCGCAAAAACTAAAAACTGCAGAGGTGATCAAATACCACCAAAAGAAAGCTCTATTTGTGGGGAAAAAAGGACGCCAATTTTGTTTGGGAGCCACGTCGCACGACCGCGCAATTGTCAGTTAAAGCGACGCAGTGCCGAATCGCAAAAAGGGGCAAGGTCCTTTAGCTGCATTTTGGTCCGGGTCTTAAGTGGTTAAGGATCTACAGTGGTATACTGCGAGTTAATCTGGGAGATCTACAGGAGGAATGTCAGTTCTCCCTGGCTCTGGGGGTCACCATCAGGCTCTTGGAAGTCGGGGAGACCGCTAAACAATAAACATGTAATTGGGTATTCTTTGCAGAGTGAAACTTTATCTCATTTACTAAGCTCTGGAGCAACAGCACTTTCAGGCCCCGTACACACGGCCGAGGAACTCGACGTGCCAAACACGTCGAGTTCCTCGTCGAGTTCTGGGATGAAGCCGACGAGGAGCTCGGCGGGCCGCCTTCTCCCATAGAACAACGAGAAAATAGAGAACATGTTCTCTATTTTCTCGACGAGTTCCTCGGCGGCTCCATCGAGCCAAAAGTGTACAGACGACAGAGTTTCTCGGCAGAATCCGGGTTTTGACCGAGTTTCTCTGTGAATTCTGCCGAGAAACTCTGTCGTGTGTACGAGGCCTCAGAGGTGCAACAGCACTTGCAAAGCACACAGTCTATGAGCCTTTAGTAATTCCACCCTAATGTTTATATATTGGCAGCTTTTTTTTTTAACAAAAAATAAATAAAAAATCCCCATATCACTACTTTTGTTATTTTGCCAATAAAGCTGCTAAAAAAAGAAAACTGATCTTCTATTCACTTAAGAAAATGATCATTTGACTCTATTATTCTTAAAACATTTCCCTTTAAATCGTCGTTTCATCCGTTTATTTTTCCCAGATTACCACTGATTTCCAGCTATTTTAGACTCGCAGTAATTCCCTTCCAGTAAATGAAATGCAGTTTAAACAATTTATCTCAGAAATGTAAATGATCAAACAGGACTTTGCTGACGGATGTCCTAATGTTTACTTTATTCTAATTAGATCGGTCATATTCAGTATGTGGCAAAGCCAGTCTGTATTTAAATGTGATTTATGCCGACGTTTCCTTCCTACAAGATATAGTTAGTTAACTCTTCCCGGTCATCGGATTTCTCCACCTGCAGGAAAATCAGGGGATTGCGCTGAACCAGGGAGTGGGAGAGGATGCAGTATTGGCAGCTATGTCGGCTCGCCATCTTTATCCACCTGTAGGGTAGCCAATTGGCTCGTATTTCTCATGAAACTGTACAGGTCTAAAGTTATATAGATGGAAAATACAGCAAAATCTCCTTAACCGTTCAACAGTTTTTTTGGGCTTGAGGAAAATCTGAAGCTTTTGTTATACTCAATAATAATGTTTCTCAACTTTTTTTTTTAGATGCGGCACCCTTTAAAAGTATGCAAAATATTGAGGCACCCCAGTCCAAATTGTAAAAACTGTACATGTTACTTATTCAATGGGAAACCTGAGCCTGGGATAAAGCACACAACCACCTTAATGGATTTAACTTCACATCAGAAGCAGTGGCGTTGCTAGGCAGGTGCGGGGGGTGCGGGCCGCACCCAGGTGAAGAATACGTATCGGCCTAAACTGAGGAAAATTTGTTTCTTTTTTTAGATATTTTTGGGGGATACTTATTATAGCAAAAAGTAAAAAATATTGATTATTTTTTTCAAAATTGACGCTCTATTTATGTTTATAGAGCAAAAAATAAAAACCGCAGAGGTGATCAAATACCACCAAAAGAAAGCTCTATTTTTGGGGAAAAGGGAGGTCAATTTTGTTTGGGAGCCACGTCGCAGGACCGCAGAATTGTCAGTTAAAGCGCCAAAGAGCCGGATCGCAAAAAGTGTTCTGATTTTCTAGAAATAATAAAAAAAAATTATATACAATGGCTGTTAAAACATTTGTAGACGTAACCACTTGCCGCCCGCCTTATGCAAAAAAACGTCGGCAAAGTGGTTTCAATACCCTGAGTGGACGTCATATGACGTCCTCAGGATATTGAGTCTCTGCGCGCCCCCGAGGGCGCGCATCGCGGCGATCGTTGTAACAGGGTGTCAGTCTGACACCCCGCAACACCGATTTAGGTAAAGAGTCTCTGACGGAGATTCTTTACCACGTGATCAGCCGTGTCCAATCACGATGTAAACAGGAAAAGCCGGTAATCTGTCAGACGCGAGTAGAGGAGAGCCGATCGGCTGCTCCTCTGACAGGGGGGTTTGTGCTGATCGATTATCTGCACAGCCCCCCCCCCCCCCGAGGATGCCCACACTGGACCACCAGGGGTGCCTCTAGACCACCAGGGATTTAAAACACAGGTATGCCACCCTAGACCACCAGGGATGACAATGACAGAAATAATGGATGCCAATCAGTGCCTGCAATGGCTGCCAATCAGTGCCCACAATGGGCATCACTGATTGGCAGGCATTGTTTGGCACTGATTGGCATCCATTAGTACAATACATACGTTAGGGACACCTATCAGTGCCCATCTATGCCCATCCGTGCCACCTATCAGTGCGCATCCATGCCGCCTATCAGTGCCCATCCATGCCACCTATCAGTGCCAATCCATGCCGCCTATCCGTGCCCATCCGTGCCACCTATCTGTGCCCATCCGTGCCGCCTATCCGTGCCCATCCATGCCGCCTATCAGTGCCCAAACGTCCCGCCTTTCAGTCCCGCATATAAGTGCCCATCATCAGTGCCCATCAATGCCACCACATCAGTTCCACCTCATCGGTGCCCATCAGTGCCGCCTTATCAGTTCCCGTCAGTGCAGTACCATCAGTGCCCACCAGTGAAGGAGAAAACGTACTTATTTACAATGTTTTATAACAGAAACAAAAAAAAAAACGTTTTTTTTTTCAAAAAGTTCGGTAATTTTTTAATATTTTTTGCAGAAAATTAAAATCCCAGAGGTGATCAACTACCACCAAAAGAAAGCTCTATTTGTGGGTACAAAATGATACAAATTTAGTTTGGGTACAGT